>NC_138516.1:10879710-11102877 GCF_964252035.2 Podarcis erhardii | reverse complement strand
GCCGCAGAGGGCCCCGCTGGACGGCCTCGTACTCCGACATCCTCCTCCGCCGCGGCCTCCTTCTTTCCAGCCGCTCCGGCCACCACTTCCGGGTGCCGACATGAACTTCCGGGGCAAATGGAGGGAGGCGGGGTACGCCGCGGGAGTGAACTTCCGGGGCAAGTGAGTAAGGGCCGTTGGAGAGAGGATGGACTTCCTTTGGAGAGGGGAAGCGAGAGGGACAGCCTAGAGAGGCTTCCAGGCTTCCCTCGCGGCAGAGACACTAACAACGCTTTTGCCGCGGCGGGTGGCTCTCCAGACGCACCGCGCATGCGTGGACGCCGCGGTGCTCGCCGGGAACTATAGCGAAGCGCATGCGCATTGCATTTATTACTTCCTCCCGACGCGTTTTCGGCTCTCCAGACGCACCGCGCATGCGTGGACTCCGCGGTGCTCGCCGGGAACTGTAGCGAAGCGCATGCGCATTGCATTTATTACTTCCTCCCGACGCGTTTTCGGCTCTCCAGACGCACCGCGCATGCGTGGACTCCGCGGTGCTCGCCGGGAACTGTAGCGAAGCGCATGCGCATTGCATTTATTACTTCCTCCCGACGCGTTTTCGGCTCTCCAGACGCACCGCGCATGCGTGGACTCCGCGGTGCTCGCCGGGAACTACATCGAAGCGCATGCGCATTATATTAATTCCTTCCTCCCGACGCGGTGCTCGCCGGGAGCTGGAGTCCTCCGGGCCGCTTGGCGCACGCGCCTTGCCCTCTTCCTTCCTTCCTTCCTTCCGGCGGCGGCGGGCGATGGCGTCGGGCAGCGGGGACTTCGCGTCGGGGGGTCGCCTGGACCCCGGGGCCCTGATGGAGCAGGTCAAGGTGCAGATCGCCGTGGCCAACGCCCAGGAGCTGCTGCAGGTGAGAGAGGGGGGGAGGGGGAGAGAGAGCCTCCCAGGCCGGAGCAGGCTACCTGAGGGGCGAGGGAGGGGGGGAGGGGGGCCCCCAGGAAGAGAGCCCAGGGGTCTCAGAAGGCGGGCGGGCATTGCCATTCAGCGTTGCATGCACCCTGGACAGAGCTGGGGGTTTTCTTGGGGGGTCCAGCTGTTGCAGGAAAACTCCGAGGGCTCCCTTGGACAAAACAAAGACACCAACCAGGATAACTTGGAGCAAAACAGCAGCCTGTAGGCTTGGCCTTTATTGAACTGTTGCAACAGGGTATTCCCCTCACGTGCAGGAGAGAGGAAAGACCCAGAAGAATAGTGTGCAAGGTCTTATAAAAACTTTTGAAATTCCCCTCCTCTAGGTCTAGCCCACCCCCAGAAACATCATGCATACATTACAGAAAGGAGGGGCTGAGGGAGGAGTTGGTGGTAACCTGAGTGTCTTGTCACCTGGCTGGTTCCCCCTTTCCCCCTCCCCATGAGTGCTTTCCAGAGGACAAAGGGCAGTTTGCAGTTTCCTGCCCCCTGAGGGAAGATCTGATCAGTGTCCTTTGTTTGAATCCACTCCCATATTGCAGGTTCTTTGTGATCTTGATTGTCTTCTGTCTGGGATCATCAGGTTGGTATGGGCAGGGCTCCTGTGTATGTGCTGAGACCAAGACTAAGTCACCCCCCTTTGTTAGTTCTTGTCATATGGAGTAAAATAAGAATGGAACAGTGCAAATCCAATGTATGGTTGATTTTCTATGAATTTATAACAGAAATGTGGCGTATGTAGTGTGTGAGTGTGAAGTTTATACAAACAGAATGATTGGGGTGGGGGGGTTCCTGCTACAAGCCAAAGCTTTTGAGCTTTTTTAAAAAAAGGGAAATCAAAGTTGTTTATCATCATCATCATCATCATCATTATTATTATTATTACAGATAGGTAGCCGTGTTGGTCTGCCATAGTCAGGACAAAATAAAAAAATTTCCTTCCAGTCGCACCTTAAAGACCAACTAAGTTAGTTCTTGGTATGAGCTTTCGTGTGCATGCACACTTCTTCAGATACACTGAAGATACACTGAAGAAGTGCGCATGCACACGAAAGCTCATACCAAGAACTAACTTAGTTGGTCTTTAAGGTGCGACTGGAAGGAAATTTTTTATTTTGTTTTGATTATTATTATTATTATTATTATTACGGGCAGGAGCGGGCGACCTGAGGGGAAAGGGAGGCAGGAAACCGGGCGCCCAGAGGAAGCGACGCCCAGGGAGGTCCCTTTCACCCACCCCCAAGGAAATATTTCAGGGGTTCTGGGACCCCAGGAAGAGAGCCCAGGGGTCTCAAAAGGTGGGTGGGCATTGCCATTCAGCGTTGCATGCACCATGGGCAGAGCTGGGGTTTTTGTTGGGGGGTCCAGCCAAAGCTTTTGAGCCTTTTTTTTTTTTTTAAAAAAAGGGAAATCAAAGTTTATTATTATTATTATTATTATTATTATTATTATTACAGTGGCACCTCGGGTTACAGGCGCTTCAGGTTACATACGCTTCAGGTTACAGATTCTGCTAACCCAGAAATAGCGCTTCAGGTTAAGAACTTTGCTTCAGGGTGAGAACAGAAATCGTGCACTGGCAGCAGGAGGCCCCGTTAGCTAAAGTGGTGCTTCAGGTTAAGAACGGACCTCCGGAACGAATCACCGTATTTTTCGCTCTATAAGACGCACCAGACCACGAGACGCGCCTAGTTTTTGGAGGAGGAAAACAAGAAAAAAAATATTCTGAATCTCAGAAGCCAGAACAGCAAGAGGGACCCCTGCGCAGTGAAAGCAGCAATCCCTCTTGCTGTTCTGGCTTCTGGGATAGCTGCGCAGCCTGCATTCGCTCCGTAAGACGCACACACATTTCCCCTTGCTTTTTAGGAGGGAAAAAGTGAGTCTTATTGAGCAAAAAATACGGTAAGTTCTTAACCTGAGGTACCACTGTATTAATTTATACCCTCCCCATCTGGTTGGCTTTCCCCAGCCACTCTGGGCGGCTTCCAGCAAAATATTAAAACACAATAATTCTTCAAATATTAGAATCGTCCCTAAACACTTTACGGGGTGGGGGTGGGGGCAGGACCTCAAACAATCTAGTATTTTCAATGCTTTTTTAGAAAAATCTTTTTTTATTAAATGTTTTCTTGGTTTGCAAAAGTACATGGCCTTTTTTGTAATGGCACCCCCTCCACCCCGCCCTGGGATGGACTGTGCAAGGCAGGGCTCCCTTGCCTCTTCTTCCCACCCCACCCCCCAATATTTTATTCAAGCCTGGCCCCCTGCTGCAGGCAGCTCTTGCTTCTCCCCGCCTCCGGAAGAGAAGTGGAGCTGGGCAGGTGACTGACTTCTGGGGGGGCTGTAGTAGGTGCCCCGACTCTGACACCCAACGGAAGGCAAGAGGTGGGGAGGGGCAGGTTTTGGTGGCGCATGGGGCGCCCCTGAAATTTGAGACGCTAATGTCCACCACTGTTAACTCTGTCTCTGTTCTTGCATTCAAACTTTTCCTTTTTCCCTCCTTTGCAGAGGATGACGGACAAATGTTTCCGGAAGTGCATTGGGAAACCCGGGAGCTCCCTTGACAACTCCGAGCAGGTGAGGCTAGCCGCCCGTCTTCCTTTCATTCCTTCCTTCCAGAGAGCCAGTGTGGTGTAGTGGTTAAGAGCGGAAGACTCGTAATCTGGTGAACCGGGTTCGCTTCCCCGCTCCTCCACATGCAGCTGCTGGGTGACCTTGGGCCAGTCACACTTCTCTGTCTCTCAGCCTCACTCACCTCACAGAGTGCTTGTTGTGGGCGAGGAAGGGAAAGGAGAATGTGAGCCGCTTTGAGACTCCTGAAGGGGAGTGAAAGGTGGGATATCAAATCCAAACTCCTCCTCCTCCTCTTCTTCCTCTTCCTTCCATCTCTCTCTCCTCCCTCCCTCCCTCCTTCTTCCCTATAATTTCTTCCTTCCTTCCCTCTCTCTTCTCTCCCTTTCTTCTTTTTCCTTTTCTTTCTCTTCTCCTTCCCTCCCTCCTTACCTCCCTCCCTTTCTTTTTCCTTCCTTCCTCCCTCCCCTTCTCTCTCTCTTCCCTCTTTCTTTCTTTCATATACCGCCCCCCTATACCCAGGGGTCTCAGGGCGGTTCACAGAATAAAATCGAGATCTCAAACAGCAAAATACATAATAAAAATAAAAACAACAACCCAATAGCTCCCCCTTTTACTCAGCTGGTGGGCTGGAGGCTTCCCCCCCCAGCCCCCAGTGATGGAGACTTGCAGCCTTCTCTTTCCTGACCACCCAGCGGCGTAGCGTGGGTTGTCGGCACCCGGGGCAAGGCAAGTAATTTGCGCCCCCTAACCCGGGGCAAGGCAAGTACAGTAATTTACTCTCCCAAGCAGCAGCAGCAGCGAGGCTTCTCTTTCCCCCGCGCTCTCCCAGAGCTGCCTCTTTTCTTTCCTTTTTTCCTTTTCTCCAAGGCTTTTCGCTTTCTCTCCTTAATTGATTCCCCCTCCACACTGCGGCGTTTCCTGGCTGCTTCCCCCCCCTTCCCCTCTCTCTCCTCCTCGCTCTGCTTGCCTTGCCCTGCCCTGCCTGAGGGCGCCCTGAGGAGACTCCACTCTCCTTTTTGACCAGGCGAGGTGGAAAAAAGGGGGGAAAAGTCTCTTCCCGCCCCCTCGCCAGACTCCCTGCTCCGCTCGGCTCACTACCCAGGCGGCCAGTGGAGAGAGAGCCGCAATTACCATAACGTTCCTCTCCCTCCGCTTCGCCAAGCTGTCAAAGCCCGGCAGCAGCGGCAACGGCAGCAGCAGGCGCAGCCAGACCCCCGCCAGCCAGCCAGCCCGCCCACCCGCCCGCCCGCCTTCCTCTCCTTTTTTTGCCCGCGCTCGCTCGGCTTTGCTCTCCCCCTTCTGCGACCTCCTCGCCAAGCCGAGCGAGCGGGGGCTCTCTAACCCGTGGATTTTAGTAGGGGCAGAAAGCTGCTAGTGCGAGTGCGCCCCCCCGCCCAAGTTGCGCCCGCTGCGGCCGGCACCCCTGGCACCCCCCACGCTACGCCACTGTGACCACCCTCTCCTTTTCCTCTCCCTTCTCAGAAATGTGTCGCGATGTGCATGGACCGCTATATGGATGCCTGGAACACCGTCTCGAGGGCCTACAACTCCCGGCTGCAGAGGGAGAGAGCCAACATGTGATGGGGGGCAGTGGGGTTGCTGAGGAGCCCCATCATGGACTTGGCCGAGGGACCTATCCTGGCCACCCAGCAAGGTGCTTTAATTAGGGTGGGCAGGATTTTGGTCCGGGTGGCAGGAAATAAAATGACAAACCTGTGGCACTGCCTCCTGCCTTTCTTCGTTTTTGTGCCCTGGCAAGGTCTAGGCACTCAGCAGAATTGTAATGTCGGGACCCCAGGGGTCATCCAATTGAAAACCAGTTTAAAAAATCTGGACCAGGGGACTAGGTTTCTGAGCACAATTCAAAGTGTTGGTGCTGACCTTTAAAAGCCTAAATGGCTTCAAAGGCCCAGTAGACCTGAAGGAGCGTCTCCACCCCGGACACTGGGGTCCATCTCTTGAGGGCCTTCTGGCGGTTCCCTCCCTGCGAGAAGCGAGGTTGCAGAGAACCAGGCAGAGGGCCTTCTCAGTGGTGGTGCCCTCCCATCAGATGTCAAGGAGATAAACAACTCTCTGACTTTTAGAAGACATCTGAAAGCATCCCTGTTTAGAGAAGTTTTTAATGTTTGGGTTTTTTAATAGTCTGTTGGAAGCCACTCAGAGTGGCTGGCGGAACCCAGCCAGATGGGCAGGGCATTAATAATAATAATAATAATAATAATAATAATAATAATGATGTAGGTGTTGGGGAGGGTTGGACAGAGCAATCCATCTTCCCAGGAGACTTTCCCAGACAGCAACTGGGGCCCCACTGAACCAGAGGTTTGCCAGATGTTCCCAGTCACAAACTCAAGTAGCATCTCACACAAGCTTTGTTTTCTCTAAAAAAATAGATTTATTCATTTGTGTATCGAGGCATTGTGCAACTTCTATCACAGGAGTGTCTAGAATCATCGCCAAGAGCACACCAGGAGCAGATTTCAGATGCCTTTTTTTCCGTGTCTGTGAAAGGAATCGGTGAGCTTTGTGGCCCCCCACAAAGCGACGCGAGGAAAGGGGTGTGTGTGTTAAAATCTGCTACCAAAAATAAAACAGAATCAGTGCTTTTAAGCCGGCTGCGTGATTCAGCCTGATCGAAATGTCTTAGGGGGCTCCAAAGGCACCCCTGACCATTCGTAGATTTGGGGATTCAGCAGGAAATCATTGAGAGTTATTCTGACTTTTTTTTTCTACTAGTCTTGATACAGTTATCCAAAACACATCCCAGAGACAGAAAGAGAGAGACAGAGAGAGAAAAACCCATTAGGAAACTTCCCGTGTCTTGATTTCTTGATCCGCATCTTTTCTCCCCAAAGCAATCCCCTCCCCACACCGCAAACAGGCAGTGCGTTTTCCGTCTGGGAGGTGCGATGGGAGGGGGAAACGGCGTTTTCTCCGGAGCGGGAGAGTCCGTCGTGAAAAGAAGCCCCTTCCTCAGTTCCGTTCCAGCAAATGCAGCGGGGCAGGTTGCGTTGGTGGGGTCAGAGCCAGACAGGGAAAACGGAAGAAGGAGCCTCTTGCAAGCAGGCACGGCCCAGGAAGCTTGAGAAGAGGCTCGCGGTAAGGCTGTCCCCCCTCAGAGGAGGGTGCATCGGAAAAAGCTGGTTTTCTTCTGTAGCTCGGGGGTGATCTTCACCCCCTGGCTGCTGCCTTGAGGGCTGTTGCCTTCCTGTGAAGGCAAAAGGACCACGGGAGGGTTATTCAGGTGGGCTTTGGTTCCAACTTGATCCCCCCCCCCTTCCGCTGCAAACTCTGCTGGAGCTGCAGGTCAAACTCTGGCCTGGGGAGGGAGCAGGGCAATGGCACCCAGCAGACCCAGGCTCTGTGCTCCTAGCAACTCCAAAGGCCGCGACCTCAAAGCTCATTTCACCCCCTCCCCTCCTGCCACATTATAGAACTTTTTCTTAAAATAATATTTTTATTACACTTCCATTTTAAGTATTTAAATACACCCTTATTTTACTTTTTGCTCGTATGAGCTTAGCGACTTCTCTCCCACCCAACTCATGGCTTTCGCAGTTTTTTTACACCAAAGCATTGATACGTTTTCCTTTTCACTCATTCAACCTATCTACACTTTTTACAAAAATACAAAAAGGCATTAACCATTATCATCACAAGTCGCTCTACAACCCTGCTGGCATTGTTAACTGTTTACGATAGTGCGTTATAAAACCCTTACCTTTTGCCACCTGTCCTCCTCAACCCAACTAGTTTCTTATACAACACTGAACAAGTTAATACTGTTTCATGTATTTGATGGTTTGTGTGTGTACACACACACACACACACACACACACAGTTCTCAAACGCCTTGGTACTCAAACAACTTGGAACCCAAACACTGCAAACCCTTTTTTGTTAATGTGGGAGTAGATTGCAGTCTCTTGAGAGTTGGACACGCCTGGTTTAGTGGTTAAGAGTGCCGTACTAGGACCTGGGAGACCAGCGTTCAAATTTCCCACTTGGACCAATCAGTTCCCCTCAGTTTAACCTGCACCAGAGACTTGTTGGGATTAAATGAGGAGGGGGAGCCTTGAGCTCCTTGGAGAAGGAGAGATATAAACGCAACAAATAAACCTGCGTTCTAGCCAAGGTGACTCACCAGTTTCTTGTCCATTTTCGCCTTGATGTCTCTGGCAAGAGTGAAAAATGCCTGAAATTTAAAACGGGGAAATAGAAAAAATGTATATAAATGTGAAAATGATCGGACAAGGCCTGTCTCTGGAGAGACATAGCTCGCGTTGCTCTCCTGCGCTCACGCCAAAATGCAAAGCCAAAGACTCGAGGGAGGTTATGCGGAGGGGGCAATTGGCTCTCTGGTGTTCCCAAATGGCCCTTGTGACTTGTCACAACACACCACTGATTGCTGCACGATGTCCACCGTCACGTGAAAGAGCAGCAGCAGCAGCAGGCCAGACCTCTGCAAATTAGAATTGTGGGCTGGGAGAGGGAGAAATGATGGGGCGCGGCAGCTGTTTTTGCAGCGGGTCCCCCGTTTTGCAGATTTGCTGCAGTGCTGAGTGGGGCTGGAAGGACTTGGGCTTAAGAGATTCTGCCTGGGGGACTTGGCCCCAGGCGTCCTTCCGCCCTTTGGACTGGACGAAAGGGCTTCTGGGAAAGAGGAAGGCAAGGCCGGCACTCACGTTCTCTATGTTGATGTTTGCCTTGGCGCTGGTTTCCATGAACTTGATGCCGAAGCTGCTGGCCAGCTGAACGAGAAAAAAAGGAGGAGAGGTCTCAGGTCAGTTATGCAGGCGGGCCCTGAACACAGGAACCAGCACCTGGCTTGAGAAACACAGTTCTAAAAAAATTTCCATTCCCGAATCCAACATACAGTGAGGGGGGAAAGTATTTGATCCCCTGCTAAATTTGCCCGTTTGCCCTCTGGTGAAAGAAATGACCAGTCCATAATTTTAATGGTAGGTTTATTGTAGCTGTAAGACAGAAGAACAAACTTGGGTCTCCAGCTTCTTTGGGACAACAATTTGGCCCAGTATACCTGAAGGAGCGTCTCCACCCTGGACAGCGGGGTCCATCTCCCGAGGGCCTTCTGGCGATTCCCTCCCTGCGAGAAGTGAGGTTACAGGGAACCGAGTAGAGGGCCTTCTCGGTGGTGGCACCCTTCCAGCAGATGTCAAGGAAATAAACAATTATCTGACTTTTAGAAGGCATCTGAAGGCAGATTCCTTGTTTAGGGAAGTTTATTAATGTTTGATCTTGCGTTTTTAATATTCTGTTGGGCGCCGCCCAGAGTGGCTGGGGAAACCGAGCCAGATGGGCAGGGTATAAATAATAAATAAATAAAATAATAATTATTATTCCTGTTCTGATTCCTCAATGAAACGTCTAACTGCAAGTTAGCCGGTGTTTCCTTGTCTCTCTCTGTTCTGTCTGTCAGCTCCCTCAACACCCCCCTCTGCCTTTCGCGTGACACACGACCGGCTAATCTCTGGACGCCAGAAACCGCCCTCACCTTCTCTCCTTGCTCTCGGGAGACCTGGCGCTTGTGGTTCATGTCGCACTTGTTCCCGAGGATCATTTTTTCCACATCTGGAGACGCATGCTGTGGGGGGGTGGGAGAGGGAGAGCGCAGCGGTGAGAAAAAGAGACACAGCCTGGTCTGCAAGCAGAGCTTGGGGCTGAGATGCCGACACGACGCTTCTCCTCCCACTTTGTTGGGAGGGAAAAGGCCTTTCAGAGGCCCCCTCTAGCTGATGAAACTTTCACTGCACTTCAAACGCTTGCAAAAAACCCCACAATGCCATGCCGCTCATTCGGAACAAAGCAGAAGCGTTGCAGAATTAGTTGCAGAATTTGGAGACGGCAGAGCAGGGACCGTGGCAAGCGCCGCCGCAAGATGCGTTTCCCGGAGGGGTCTGCCAGCCGGGACGAGCGAGAAGAAGGGCTGGCTCACCATTTGTTACCTTCTAGAGGGCAACGGTCCTGTCCCACAGCGGATCCTGCAAGAAACCGCACCTCTGAGAAGCAGGCTTTATGGAGCAACAAGGAGCCCTCGGGGAGGAGGAGAGCCTCCTCTGAGCGTCCGAGAACAGAAGCATCCCGTTTCAAATGCTCCTTCCCCCCAAAACCTGAAGCCTTCCTGCTAGGAATTATGGGACATGAAGGTCTGAGGGACAGTGGACCGCCCCCCTGCTGAAAAAGTTTGCTGACCCCTGGGGTAGATGGTTCTCGGGGTCCCTCCCAGTTTGACGATTCTACGAACTGTTTGTAGGCTGTTCCTCTAGGCCCAGGCAGTATTGCCCGCACAGGAAATTCTCCAAGGGTCTCTAGGAGGACCGAAATACCTCAAGGACCACCTCTTTCCATATGAACCTACACGGACCCTGGGATCATTTTCTGAGGCCCTCCTTCGTGTGCCTCCTTGAGAGGTCCAAAGGTTGGCAACATGAGAACGGGGCCTTCTCTGCAGTGGCTCCCTGTCTGGAATGCTCTCCCCAGGGAAGTTTGCCTGGTGCCTTCATTATACACCTTTGGGCATCAGGCAAAAACGTTCCTTTTTAACCAGGCCTTTGGGTGATCTGGTTGACATCCTATACCCTTTAAAAATATGGTTCTTTTGGGGGGTGAAGTATTATTGGGTTATGGCTTTTATTTTGATTTTATATATTGTGATCTTTTTTTGTGAACCGCCTTGAGACCTCCGGGTATAGGGCGGTATATTAATTCAATAAAATAACAGCAACAGCAGAGAGAGGCTTCTTTCTACCTCTGGTCTTGACTGACATTGTTCCCACCCAGCTTTCGTGTCCACATACTCCACGACATCCACAAAAGCAACTCTCCTCTTTGGCAGTTTCCACAGCTGGTATTCAGAAACAGACAGCCTCCAACCACAGAGACAGAGCAGTGGGAGAACATACCTCTTCAATGTTTCTGACCCAGTTCCGAATGTTTTCAAACGACTTCTCGTTGGTGATGTCGTACACCAGCATAATGCCCTAAAGAGCAGAAACGGGGAGAGGGAACCAATCAAAAGAGCTGCTTTTTTCCCAATTCTGGAGGGATTTGTGGGCTGGCTTGGATGGACTTATCGAACGAAAGACTCTGTTCCTGTACTCAAGAGTAGACCCCAGACCAAGACCAGCCTGCCCTTATAGAAGGAAGATGCCTCTGCCAAAGAATGGGAAGGAGATTGGTAAAATAAACTATTGAGCTATGCGGGACAAATTACTTAAGCTAAAACCCAAGAAAGAGAGGACTTGGAACTTTTTCTTTCTTAAAAAAGGGGATAAATGTTTGCATATTTTTTAAAACCTTTGTGTATAGATTCTTACATTAGGAAAACTTTTATACGCCACTTGTAATAAGACGAAAATTTAAAATTGAAACTGGAAGAGTATAAGGTTCTAGGAACGTGCATGAAAAAGTATTAAATAATGAAACCAAGAGGGGGAGGGGAGTGAAGTCAATCAAAATTATGGTTTAAAAAAAATGGTTGAAGATGTTTTTGTTGTTATATGGCCATGACTCCCCTTCCTTCCTTCCTTCCCTCCTCTGAGGCTCGCTTTAAAGAAGCAAAGCGGACAGGAGCCGACCGCTTTGCTGCTTTAAATAGTTTAGTACAACATTTGATTCAGAATATTTTTTTCCGTGTTCTCCTCCTCTAAAAACTAGGTGCATCTTATGGTCAGGTGTGTCTCATGGAGCGAAAAATACGGCATATAAAAAAGAGGTCAGCAGCGACCCGAGTCAAAGGGAGACCTGCACCCACCATGGCTCCTCTGTAGTAAGCCGTCGTGATCGTCCTGAAGCGTTCCTGCCCAGCAGTGTCCCTGGAGGAAAAGCATAGGAAGAGGAATGAGGACAACAGCCAGGCAGGGCCCCCACAGCCTTGCCCTCAAGTTACGCTGGCCAAGAAGCTCTAGCGTGGGGCAGAAGCCCCGCCGTGCCGGGAGAAGGCCCAGGAGGTTAGGGTGCTGCTCCTGCTGCTGTGCCATTTTGGGATGTTCTGTGTTCTACCCGCCGCGGCAGCAACACAAGCTGTGCCACTGCTCTGCCATCGCAGTGGCCTTGTCAGGGATCGTCTGTAGGCTTGCCACCCATCTCAGGGGCACTGCCCATAGCTGTCAACTTACAGATTTGAAAATAAGGGACCAGCCGCCTCGAAAATAAGGGATCAGCAGCCAAAATAAGGGATTTTTCAAGGGGCACAGGTATGTTCGACTTCTGAGCCCCTCCGAGCCAAAGGCAGAAAGCCCAGCCAGCAGCCAAACGAAGCCTCAAGCGGTGGTTCCCACAGCGCAGCAACCCGGCAAAGGGGACGCAGCAAGGAAAACCACCGTCACCTCTCCGCTGGGAAGCGCTGAGCAAAGGTGAGTCCCCAGGCAAGGCGGCCGATTTGATCGGCACAAGGCATGCAAGCTCCACCCCCCAGTCGTTCTTAAGACTCCTTATTGGGTGAGCAATGCAGCCAAGCAACACAGTTGGAGCCTCCCTCCTCCCTGGCCGGCAGAGAGGGAGGGAGGGAGAGGAGCTGCTTCTTTGAAACCCGGGAAATTGAAGGGACATCATCAATAAGGGACAGCAGCGGGACACGGCGCTGGGATAAGGGACTTTCCCGCCAAATAAGGGACGGTTGGCAGCTATGGCACTGCCCCTTCATCCTAGGAGTCTCAGGGACTTGCCCCCCCCCAACAAACTGGAAATGATAATTTCCTAGGCTGCCTTACCAGATCTGCAGCTTAATCTTCTTGCCATCGAGCTCTATCGTCCTGATCTTGAAATCGATTCCTGCACAGAGAAGACCGCCCGCCAGTTAACAGGTGGCACTTGACAGCTGACAATTCTAATCATTAATTAATATTAAGCTCTCTGTCTCCCTTTTTTGCTGCCCCCTGGAACTCCATTTATTCTCCTCCCGTCTTATCCCGCAAGGTGCTTCCATCCGGAGGAGGGGAAGCCAAGGTGGGGTTTCAGCCAGGGCCTTGCCAGCTAACCCCCCCCACCTGCATTTTGCATCCCAGCCCCAGAGGTGTTTCCCGCACCGTCAGCTGCATTATTATTATTATTATTAGGGGGTGTCAGCTGCATTATTATTTTGGGGGGTTGTCAGCTGCAGGCTATGATTATTATTATTATTTTGGGGGGTGTCAGCTGCAGGTTATTATTATTATTAGGGGGGTGTTAGCTGTGTCAGCTGCAGGCTATTATTATTATTATTATTATTATTATTAGGGGTGTCAGCTGCATTATTATTCTTTTGGGGGGTGCCAGCTGCAGGCTATGATTATTATTATTTTGGGGGTGTCATCTGCATTAATATTCTTTTGGCGGGTTGTCAGCTGCAGGCTATGATTATTATTATTATTTTGGGGTGTCAGCTGCATTATTCTTTTTTGGGGGTATCAGCTGGAGGCTATGATTATTATAATTTTGGGGGGTGTCAGCTGCAGGTTATTATTATTATTATTAGGGGGTGTCAGCTGCATTATTATTCTTTTGGGGGGGTGCCAGCTGCAGGCCATTATTATTATTCTTTTGGGGGTGTCAGCAGCAGGCTATGATTTTTATTATTATTATTATTAGGGGGTGTCATCTGCATTATTATTCTTTTGGCGGGTTGTCATCTGCATTATTATTCTTTTGGGGGGGTGTCAGCTGCAGGCTATGATTATTATTATGGGGGTGTCAGCTGCATTATTATTCTTTTGGGGGGTGTCAGCTGCAGGCTATTATTATTATTAGGGGGTGTCATCTGCATTATTATTCTTTTGGCGGGTTGTCATCTGCATTATTATTATTTTGGGGGGGTGTCAGCTGCAGGCTATGATTATTATTATGGGGGTGTCAGCTGCATTATTATTCTTTTGGGGGGGTGTCAGCTGCAGGCCATTATTATTATTCTTCTTTGGGGGGGGGTGTCAGCAGGCTATGATTTTTATTATTATTATTTTGGGGGTGTCAGCTGCATTATTATTCTTTTGGCGGGTTGTCATCTGCATTATTATTATCTTGGGGGGGTGTCAGTTGGAGCCTCCCCCCCCCGTAATAAGCCCTGGCGGGGGGGGTTCCCCTTCCGGGTCCTCCCACCAACCCCGCGAGGTCTGTCTGTCTGCCTCCTCGGGGGGGGGCGGGGGGGCGCTCCGCGGTTGCCATGGCGACGGAGAGGGAGGGGCGGGGGGGGCGGGCGCACCGATGGTGGAGATGAAGGTGGCGTTGAAGGCGTCCTCGCTGAAGCGGAAGAGCGCGCACGTCTTCCCCACCCCGGAGTCGCCGATCAGCAGCAGCTTGAAGAGGTAGTCGTAGGTCTTCGCCATGTTCCTCAGGCCGGGAAGCGGCGGCCGCGGGTGGCGATAGGTCCGCGGCGCTGCCAGTCCGCGGGGCGGGGAGGCTCCCATTGGAGGAGGCCGACGGATCTCCCGCCTCCGGCAGAGGCCCGGGGATCCCATTGGTGCCACGTCAGCAACGTCCGTTGGCGGCGACGTCATGACGCGCGCGCCGAGAGAGAGAGAGAGAGAGAGGGACGCTCCAATATTACGTCATGACGCGCGCGCCGAAAGAGCCAGAGGGAGAGGGCCGCTCTAGCTGTACGTCACCACCCGCGCGCCGGAAGAGAGCGCCGCTCTAGCCCGCGCGCGCGTCGTTGGCGCGGCCTCTCCGGCTCCGAAGCGGGGAAGAAGCGGCGCCTGCCAGCTCGCTGTTGCCCGGGAGGGGTCGCCTGTGGGCCTCGCCGCCCCCCCCCCCCCCGAGCGCCTCGCCATGTCCGCCAGCGCCGTCTACGTGCTGGACCTCAAAGGGAAGGTGAGCCTCCCTGGGCAGGAGCAGTCTACCCGCCTCCGCCTGACAGGGAAAAAGCGGGGGGGGGGAGGGGCCGGGGAGGGGGGTCCCTTGAGTGTGTGTGGGGGAGGGGCCGGGGAGGGGGGTCCCTTGAGTGTGTGTGGGGGAGGGGCCGGGGAGGGGGGTCCCTTGAGTGTGTGGGGGGGAGGGGCCGGGGAGGGGGGTCCCTTGAGTGTGTGGGGGGAGGGGCCGGGGAGGGGGTCCCTTGAGTGTGTGTGGGGGAGGGGCCGGGGAGGGGGGTCCCTTGAGTGTGTTGGGGGAGGGGCCGGGGAGGGGGGTCCCTTGAGTGTGTGTGGGGGAGGGGCCGGGGAGGGGGGTCCCTTGAGTGTGTTGGGGGAGGGGCCGGGGAGGGGGGTCCCTTGAGTGTGTGGGGGGGAGGGGCCGGGGAGGGGGGTCCCTTGAGTGTGTGGGGGGGAGGGGCCGGGGAGGGGGGTCCCTTGAGTGTGTGGGGGGGAGGGGCCGGGGAGGGGGGTCCCTTGAGTGTGGGGGGGAGGGGCCGGGGAGGGGGGTCCCTTGAGTGTGTTGGGGGGAGGGGCCGGAGAGGGGGGTCCCTTGAGTGTGGGGGGGGAGGGGCCGGGGAGGGGGGTCCCTTGAGTGTGGGGGGGGAGGGGCCGGGGAGGGGGGTCCCTTGAGTGTGGGGGGGGAGGGGCCGGGGAGGGGGGTCCCTTGAGTGGGGGGGGGCTCCAGTGGGCCTCCCCCCCCCAAGGGATGAGCACAGGAAAAGGGAATATAAGCACCAACTCTGTGAATTGGCCATATTTCCACTGTTATTTGTAGCACAATACTGCTATAATGTTGTTTTTCTTTTATAAATTGCTTTCTGGTCATTGACCGTATTAAAGATATTATTACAAAACAAATTCCTTCCAGTAGCACCTGAAAGACCAACTAAGTCAGTTCTTGGTATGAGCTTTCGTGTGCATGCACACTTCTTCAGATACACTGAAACAGAAGTCACCAGACCCTTCTATATAGTGAGAAGGTGGGGAGGGGTATTACTCAGAAGGGTGGTGGGAATGGGTGATTGGCAGATAGCTGTGATGAAGAAGTGTGCATGCACACGAAAGCTCATACCAAGAACTGACTTAGTTGGTCTTTAAGGTGCTACTGGAAGGAATTTGTTTTGTTTTGACTATGGCAGACCAACACGGCTACCTATCTGTAACTAAAGATATTATTATTATGGAGCCTCCCTGGCCAAAAGCAGCCCACTTGGCCAGGACTCGGAAGGCAACCCTGTCACGTCTGAAAGGCTTGACGTTTGGTTACGATCTTTTATATACATAAATCATATACAGTGGCACCTCGGGTTAAGTACTCAATTCGTTCCGGAGGTCCGTACTTAACCTGAAACTGTTCTTAACCTGAAGCACCACTTTAGCTAATGGGGCTTCTGTGCGATTTCTGTTCTCATCCTGAAGCAAAGTTCTTAACCTGAAGCACTATTTCTGGGTTAGCGGAGTCTGTAACCTGAAGCATATGTAACCCGAGGTACCACTGTAGTATATATATCCTGTAAGCCACCCACAGTGGCTGGGGAAACGCTGACAGATGGCCGGGTTGGAATAATAAAATTAGGATGATATGGGGTCAGTGGCTGGGGTATAAATAATAAATAATTAATAATAATAATAATATGAATATCATCATCATTGTTATTATTAGTGACCGGGGAGTTAGCTGGATGGGGTACTAATACTAGTATTTATATTAGTGCTAATTATTATTATTATTATTATTATTGATGACCAGGGAGTCATCCAGATGGGGTGCCTTTATTATTAATATTAGTGACCAGAGAGTTGGCTTGATGGAGTACCAATACTAGTATTAATACTAATACTAATTATCATTATATTAGTATTATTATTGACAACCTGGGAGTCATCCGGCTGCGGTATAAATACTAATTCTTCTCCTTCTTCTTGGGGACCAGGGAGTTAGCTGGATGGGATACCAATTCTAGTATTGATACTAATACTAATTATTATCTTTATTATTGACGACCAAAGAGTCATCCAGCTTGGGTATAAATACTAATACTATTTATGCTAATACTTCTTCTTCTTCTTATTATTATTATTATTAGCGACCAGGGAGTTAGCTCCTAGAGGAAGTCCCTGCCTGTCACTGGGCAGGGGCTGCCTATTTTTTGCAAAAGGAGCCCTGCAGCCTGTAGATTTCTGGGCCTCGCTCCTTCTTGAAAGCAGGAAGCCAGTGGTTTCCTTCTGGGCCCCGGACGTGGTGGTGGTGCTTCTGCAGGGGACGGTTCCTGGGTGTGACTGAACAGTGGCAATGTCATGGTTTAGACTTCCGTTTCAGCTGCTAAAGATTCTCTCTTTTTCCTCTCTCTCTGCCCCAAACCACCCCACACGCTCCTGTCGATTCCAGGTCCTCATCTGCAGAAATTACCGCGGAGATGTGGACATGTCAGAAGTCGAGCATTTCATGCCGATCCTCATGGAGAAGGAAGAGGAAGGGACTCTGTCTCCCATCCTGGCCCATGGAGGCGTCCGATTTATGTGGATCAAACACAACAACTTATATCGTATCCTTTGCCAAAGCAAAACATGCAAGTTCTTCTGCTTGGAGGGCTGCTTCACGATGCAAGGCAGATGGTTGCCATGAAGGAGGTGGGCCTTCTCCGTGGCAGCCCCCACCTTCCCGAATTCCCCTTTTTATAAGAATTCCAAGATCCCAAATATAAAATACCGTATTTTTCCATGTAGAACACCCCCCTACTTGTAGTAACTTGTAGTTACTTGTATATTTTGTGAGATGTGTTGTACAATATATACATCATTTTGAAGCGGCTTGTTTGTATATTTTGAATGACTTAATAACTGATTACCGTATTTTTTGCCCTATAGGGCCCACTGGCCCACAGGATGCACCTCATTTTTTTTGGGGGGGGGAAATGAATAATAATAAAAAATCCCCCCCCAGCCACGGGGCTGGGGGGTGGGGGAAGCCCGAGCTTCCCCCGACCCCAGCCCCCAGAACAGGCTGCTATCTTCAAGCCTTGCGAGCCCGGGGGAACTCCCGCCGGGCGCGCAAGGCTTGCGGAGAGCTTCCTGAAGCCTGGAGAGCGAGAGGGGTCGGTGCGCACCGACGCCTCTCGCTCTCCAGGCTTCAGCGAAAGCCTGCATTCGCCCCATAGGACGCACACACATTTCCCCTTCATTTTTGGAGGGGGAAAAGTGCGTCCTATAGGGCAAAAAATACGGTATATCCTTTTGCATCACAGGGGCTTGTGTTTATTTAAATCTAGCCAGTGCCAGGAAAAGGTCTGCCGTGCTTCATCCCTGGTAGATTTCAGATGGTTAAATTTAGCATTGTTATCCGCCTTGTGGCGTTTGGTCAACAGGGAGGCAAGTTTGCAAAGCAAACCGAATAAAATGTAAAAGAAATACAGAGAACCGTCAACTTGAAAGCCTGCAAATGTGTTTGTTGATCCTTCCCCCCCAACCCTTTTAATTGACAAGCTCCTCAACACAGCCCCCCTCCCAGTGGTTGCCACCTCTAAGAAGAATGCCTGTGTCTCTCTGGTGTTTTCGTTCCTCTACAAGGTCGTTCAGGTAAGTGTGGCAATTACTGTGTTCCTGCAGATGTACTGAGTCAGAGATGCTGAGGCCCTGAGGGTTTTCCCCCATGTGGATTTTGTCATGCCCTTGGGCGAAGGAGCCTAATATAGTGGTCCCTTGGTTCTCAACCCAAACCAAGGAAGTAGCTGTTCCGGCTGGCGAACTTCCTTCGGAAGCCGAAAGTGCTCCGATCTGAATGCCACACTTCCATTTTGAGTATTACGCTGAGGTCGGTCTGGTATTGCTATTTATTTTGCATTTTTGCAGCTCTCTTTGTTTTTGTGATTGTGTGGAACCCAGTTCAGCTACTGACTGATTGATTGTGTGACTGCAGTATGTTGTTTATTGCTTTCATTTTATGGATCAGTGGTCTCGTTAGATAGTAGAATTCATGTTGAACGGCTGTTTTAGGGGTTGTTTTTAAAAGTCTGGAACGGATTGATCCGTTTTGCATGACTTTCTATGGGAAAGAAGCGCGCCTTGGTTTTGGAACGCTTTAGTTTTGGAACAGACTTCCGGAATGGATTAAGTTTGAGAACCAAGGTATCACTGTACAGGATTAAACCAACAATGATGGAGGTATCTGGGGTGGTTGTCAAATGCATTCTCCACCTTTCCAGCGTTAGCAGTTTCAAAGGTTGTGAACAACCTTTTTTTTATTTGAGGAGACCTGCTATCTGCCACTTTAACACTCGGTCCTGGGTGACCTTGTCCTGTTTCTTGACCGTTTCAGGTCTTTTCCGAGTATTTCAAAGAGCTGGAGGAAGAGAGCATCCGAGACAACTTTGTGATCATTTACGAACTCTTAGACGAGCTGATGGATTTCGGATACCCGCAGACCACAGACAGCAAGATTTTACAAGAGTAAGTGTCTGGGCTGAATCTCCGAGAGAAGCAGCCAGAGACTCAAAATTGGCTGCTGAAATCTTGGCAGGAGGAGGAGAGAGTTGCTACCGATGGGTGGAGGGCCTTTTCTTGTGTCTCTGAGTCTAGAGACACAAGTTGGGGTTTGAGGGAGAAGAGATCGGTGGTGTGTCCCTCTGTCTGGCCTGGTTGGACTACGCTTAAACCTCTTAGTCATTTTCCGGCCAGCTGGGGAATCGTTTTAAGCATGTCTCTGGGGCGGAAAGGTGCAGAGCGTTGCGTTTTGACTTCCTGCCTGTGTTTTCGGAAAGGTACATCACCCAAGAAGGTCACAAGCTGGAGACGGGAGCGCCGCGCCCTCCGGCCACCGTTACCAACGCCGTGTCTTGGCGTTCGGAAGGGATCAAGTACCGGAAAAACGAGGTCTTCCTGGACGTCATTGAATCGGTGAACCTCTTGGTGAGTATGCCTTTCTGCTTATGAGCTTTCGGAGGAAGGTCCCTTACGCTTGTAGGGTGTGGACCCATTGCACTGGGGGCAGCGTTACAAGAGGGCCCTCTCCGGGAGGACGTGCACACCCCACGGCCTGCACACAGATGACCGGAGAGGGAGAGTCCACTGCCCTCAGCTCCATCGCCAAATCTCCCTTCCTTCTAAGAACAGCATTCAAAATTAGGCAACTTCACTATCGTCTGCTTGACGACCAAGAGAAGATGCCTGCAACCTGGCCTGTTTTCGCATGCTTAACGCCCCACCCTGTAGAATTCTGTCCGCTATATTTTATCTGCACTGCCGGAATCAATTTCGGGAAGCGAAATGCTTTTCCTGTGCAGCCTGAGCTGGCAAGTTCGATAATGTCAAACCACGAGATGGTTGAAGGACAAGGAAGCCCTCTGATCCAGTGACCTGGAAGCTGACCACTTGACCTCCATGTTTTGGGGTGGGGGCTGGAGAATTTCCTCGTGTCTGTTCTTGCCTCCGCACACTCACTTGATCTGTCTATACCCCTTGGCCGTTGCCTGAGCCATCGCCATCGGCTGGCAGGCTTCAAAAAGTGGCCTCCTGCGGCTGGTCGGTGTCTTGTCGGTCCTCGTCCAGTGACCCCCCTCCCTCCCGCCCTAGGTGAGCGCCAACGGGAACGTTCTGCGCAGCGAGATTGTGGGCTCTATCAAAATGAGGGTCTTCCTCTCCGGGATGCCAGAACTCCGCCTGGGGTTAAACGACAAAGTCCTCTTCGACAACACTGGCCGTGAGTATGTCTGCGGCGGCTCCCAAAACGTTTCGGGTTCTTTCCTTGCCTCTTTGAGGGACTCACCCTTTGTGCAGAGAGAGGTGGGTCAGGATCAGGGCGTCTTTTCAACTCCAGTGGTGCCTTAGTTCTCAAACGCTGAAAACCCGGATGTGAGTGTTCTGGTTTTTGAAAGTTTTTTGGAAGCCGAACCTCCGCCGCGGCTGTCGGCTGTTGTTTCCAGGGCACCTGCACCAGTCAGTAGCCGCACCTTGGTTTTCCGAACATTTCAGAAGTCAAACGGACTTCCAGAACGGATTACAGTGGTGCCTCGCAAGACGAAATTAATTCGTTCCGCAAGTTTTTTCTTCTTGCGAGTTTTTCGTCTTGCGAAGCACAGTTTCCCATAGGAATGCATTGAAAATCAATTAATGCGTTCCTATGGAGACCGCTTGCCAGGCTGGCGGTGCGGAGAAGGGCTTTTCTCCCCACTGCAAGCCTTCAGGACAGGTACGGGAACAGAGAGGAAGGCGCGCAGCGCTTCTCCTCTGTTCCCGGGGCTTGCGGTGGGAGGAGGGTTTTTCCTCCCCACACCAACATTCAGAACAGCATTCTGAAAGTTGGCGGTGGGAAGGAAAACCCTCCTCCCACCACAAGTCTTCAGGACAGCCATCCGAAGGCTGGCGCAGGGAGAAGGTCTCTCCACCCCACCGCCAGCCTTCGGAGCAGCCATCCCAAGGCTGGCGGCGGGAGGAGGGCTCTCCGCCCCACTGCCAGCCTTTGGAGCAGCCTTCCGAAGGCTGCCCGTGGGGCGGAGAGACCTCCTCCTGCCGCCAGCCTTTGGAGCAGCCTTCCGAAGGCTGCCCGTGGGGCGGAGAGACCTCCTCCCGCCGCCAGCCTTCGGAGCAGCCTTCCGAAGGCTGGCGGCGGGAGGAGGTCTCTCCGCCCCACCGCCAGCCTTCGGAGGAGGTCCGAGGACAGTGGGGAAGGAAGCCCATAGGGAAATTCGTTTTGCGAAGCGCCTCCAAAATGGAAAACCCTTTCGTCTAGCGGGTTTTCTGTCTTGCGAGGAGTTCGTCTTGCGGGGCACCACTGTATGTTTGGCGTTTTTGTTTTTGCTCTTTATTTTGTGTTTTTGTTTCTCAGGCTTTTTCGGTTCATTTGTTTTTGTGACTGTGCGGAACCTAGTTCAGCTACTGATGGATTGGTTGTGTGACTGCGGAAATGGATAAAAGCCCCTCATCCAAACAATGACTCTCATCAGTGCGGGGAAGAAAAAATAATAATTTTAATTGCTATCATCTACAATACTGTCTTCTTTATTTTGTAGCACAGTACATTGTTTTTTGCTTTCATTTTATGGATCAATGGTCTCGATAGATAGTAAAATTCACGTTAAATGGCTGTTTTAGGGGTTGTTTTTAAAAGTCTGGAATGGATTAATCCATTTTGCCTGACTTTCTATGGGAAAGCAGTGCTCCTTGGTTTTGGAATGGACTTCTGGAATGGATTAAGATTGAGAACCAAGGGGGATGTGTGAGTAGGAAAACAGATTCTCCCTTGCATTTTCAGGGCCACTTGTCTCTCTGCAGCCTCCCTCCTTATTCCCAAATCATTGCCAGTTCTCCTTCCTGGACAGTTAGGGCCATGTCAGGGCAAAATAACTGCAGGCTCTTTTCATTTTAATCTTTAATCTTCATCATCTTCTTCTTCTTCTTTTCCCTCCAGGAGGCAAAAGCAAATCTGTGGAACTGGAGGATGTGAAGTTCCACCAGTGCGTCCGTCTCTCTCGCTTTGAAAATGACAGGACTATTTCGTTCATCCCGCCCGATGGGGAGTTTGAGCTCATGTCTTATCGCCTGAACACTCACGTGAGTCTGTGTTGATCCTTATGCCTTCCCCCCTTCCTTTCTGTTGCTTTCTTCTTCCCTTCAGTCTAGCCTGGTGTTTTCCAAACTTGGGTCTCCAGCTTCTTTGGGACAACAGTTTGGCCCAGTATACCTGAAGGAGCGTCTCCACCCCCATTGTTCAGCCCGGACACCGGGGTCCATCTCCCGAGGGCCTCCTGGTGGTTCCCTCCCTGCGAGAAGCCAAGTTACAGGGAACCAGGCAGAGGGCCTTCTCGGTGGTGGCGCCCACCCTGTGGAACGCCCTCCTGTCAGATGTCAAGGAGATAAACAGCTACCTGACTTTTAGAAGACGTCCGAAGGCAGTCCTGTTTAGGGAAGCTTTTAATGTTTGATGTTTTATTGTGCTTTTAATATTCTGTTGGGAGCCGCCCAGAGTGGCTGGGGAAACCCGGCCAGATGGGCAGCGTATAAATATTGAATTCTTATAGCTATTATTATGCTAGACCTTCCATGCAAAGTCCTCTCCCAAATTATTGGCCTGGTTGCCAGCCCAGAGAATGACCCCTCTTCTCCGCAGCCACTGTGTCCGGGGGCTTTCCTGCTTTCCAGTCGCGGTACCTATCCTGACTCAGCAGGCTCCTGACACCCCTTTTCTCTCTTCGCCCGCAGGTGAAACCTCTGATCTGGATCGAGTCGGTCATAGAAAAGCATTCCCACAGCCGCATTGAGTATATGATCAAGGTGAGCGGGATCCTCCCCCGTCTCTTTTGGGGTGACTGGAAGTCACAACGGAAGCTGTGTTGTAAGAATACAATTCACCCTTTGTAAATTGTCAAAACAAAACAAATTCCTTCCAGTAGCACCTTAAAGACCAACTAAGTCAGTTCTTGGTATGAGCTTTCGTGTGCATGCACACTTCTTCAGATACACTGAAACAGAAGTTTCCAGACCATTCTATATAGTGAGAAGGTGGGGAGGGGTATTACTCAGAAGGGTGGTGGGAATGAGTGATTGGCAGATAGCTGTGATGAGCCTGTTGACGACTCTTAACGACTGCAATAGGTCTTACAGGAAAAAGCAAGGGGTGAAAAGGTGAAAGATGGCTTTGTCATGTATAATGAGATAAGAATCCAAGGTCTTTGTTCAGACCAGGTTTCTCCATTGTTTTGAGTTTGGTGATAAGTTGTAATTCAGCAGCTTCTCTTTCCAGTCTATTTCTGAAATTCCTTTGTAGTAAAACAGCTACTTTGAGATCTTGTATAGAATGTCCTGGGAGATTGAAATGTTCCCCTACTGGTTTCTCTGTCTTGTGATTCCTGATGTCCGATTTATGTCCGTTTATTCTTTGGTGTAAGGTCTGGCCTGTTTGTCCAATATAGAGAGCTGAAGGACACTGTTGGCATTTTATGGCATACACAATGTTAGACGATGAGCAATTTAATAGTCCCGAGATGGTATGTGTGATGTTGTTGGGGCCAGTAATGGTGTTGTCCGGGTGTATGTGGCAGCAAAGTTGGCATCTGGGTTTATTGCAGGTTTATTGCTTTCTTCTTCCCTTCAGTCTAGCCTGGTGTTTGTAAATTGTATTACACTTTGGTTCTTTTTGACTGACAGTAATTTTTCTTTTCGAAACTAATAAAGCAATATGGTGGGGAGGACGGACAAAAAACGAGACTCCCGTTTCTCCTTTGTGCTGGTCTCTTTCTTAGGCAAAGAGCCAGTTCAAGCGCAGGTCGACAGCCAACAATGTGGAAATCCACATCCCTGTCCCGAACGACGCAGATTCGCCAAAGTTCAAAACCACCGTCGGGAGCGTGAAGTGGGTGCCCGAGAACAGCGCCATCGTCTGGTCGGTCAAGTCTTTCCCGGTAAGCCTGTCTGGGTTTTTTGGGTGCAGGGCTGGATTTAGGTTTGATGAGGCCCTCAGCTCCTGAAGGAAATGGGGCCCTTTATATGTCCGGCTGTCCTTTGTCAACAAATTGCTGCTGATTTTATGTGTTGAATATATGCTCTATGGGCATTTATGGACCCAATAGGTATCAGGCCATTTGCACATGTTGCCCTGCAACCAGTCCATACAGAATGTAGACACCCTATATACTGGTACTTCGGGTTAAGTACTTAATTCGTTCCGGAGGTCCATTCTTAACCTGAAACTATTCTTAACCTGAAGCTCCACTTTAGCTAATGGGGCCTCCTGCTGCCGCCACGCCCCCAGATCACGATTTCTGTTCTCATCCTGAAGCAAAGTTCTTAGCCTGAAGCACTATTTCTGGGTTTGCGGAGTCTGTAACCTGAAGCGTATGTAACCTGAAGCGTATGTAGCCCGAGGTACCACTGTATATAGAAAGGAGCAAACTAGGGATATTTTAGGGAGCAGGCTAGCAGGCAGGGCTCATGACTTACATCATAGGAGCCTGCACAACACAAAACACTGTTGCTGGATGTAGTTTTTATTTTATTTGTTTTTCATCTTATATTTTGGAAATGTACATCCAGCCTTTTTTCCTTTAATTTTTTGGGGGGCCCCCAAGAAAGTGGGGCCCTAAGCTAGAGCTTGTTTAGCTTAGATGTAAATCTGGCACTGTTGGGGTGTCTGGAAAGAGGGGAACCCCTGACCCTGGAGAGAGGAGATCGAGTCGGTTTGGGGATCTGACTGTGGCCACTTTTGGAACAGCGGCTCCACCCCTCGCTTGGCCCCCATTTAGCACCTCTGAATGTTGCCAGACTTTTGTGGGTGAGGTGAGCGTTTGTTTGGACCCCGGGTGAGAACCTGGAGGCCGAGATGGAGGGCATGTCAGAAGGCAAATGAACCGATACTAATTTTTATTTGTTGTTTAGTCGTTTAGTCGTGTCTGCCTCTTGGTGACCCCCTGGACCAGAGCACGCCAGGCCCTCCTGTCTCCCACTGCCTCCCGCAGTTTGGTCAGACTCATGTTCGTAGCTTCGAGAACACTGTCCCACCATCTCGTCCTCCGTCGTTCCCTTCTCCTTGTGCCCTCCATCTTTCCCAACATCAGGGTCTTTTCCAGGGAGTCTTCTCTTCTCCTGAGGTGGCCAAAGTCTTGGAGCCTCAGCTTCAGGATCTGTCCTTCCAGTGAGCACTCAGGGCTGATTTCCTTCCGAATGGAGAGGTTGGATCTTCTTGCAGTCCATGGGACTCTCAAGAGTCTCCTCCAGCACCAGAATTCAAAAGCATCCATTCTTCGGCCATCAGCCTTCTATACAGTGGTGCCTCGGAAGTCGAAAGTCCATTCGACTTCCAAAACACTCAAGAAACCCCGCGTGGCTTCCATGAAGCCGTGGGACCTGCTTCGGACATTTGGGTTTGCCTCGCTCGACTGGGAACAGGGAATTCTGAGGGTCTTGTGGTCTGGAAGGAAGGGAGAAAGCAGCCTTCCCAGCCTAGCCTGGCTCTCTCCATCCTCCTTAGGGGGCTTATAAATGGTTCCAGCCCAATTCAGGGAGGGGAGCTATGAGCCCTGACTTTCTCCCTTTCCCCGCAGGGCGGGAAGGAGTACTTGATGCGAGCTCACTTTGGGCTCCCCAGCGTGGAAGCAGAGGACAAAGAGGGGAAGCCACCCATCAGCGTTAAGTTCGAAATCCCGTATTTCACCACTTCCGGCATCCAGGTAATAAGCTCTTCGCTGTCGGGGGGACGGGACGGTGGGGGGCTGGGGTTGTCCGCTGCAAAGATGGGGGGCCGGGCTAAGCAAGGCGTCATGTCAGTCCCGCAGTTTCTTACTTTGGCCGTCATGCTCACTAATTCTACAAAGTTCTGTTAATTTATGCAACCATCAATATCAATAAGAACGTTTTTACCTGGCGTATAACGAAGGCGCCAGGCGAACTTCCCTGGGGAGAGCATTCCACAGACGGAGCCACTGCAGATAAGGCCCCGCACTCGTGTTGCTACCATAGCTGTCAACCGTCCCTTATTTGGTGGGAAAGTACCTTATCCCAGCGCCGTGTCCCGTTGCTGTCCCTTATTGATGATGTCCCTTAAATTTCCCGGGTTTCAAAGGAAGCAGCTCCTCTCCCTCCCTCCCTCTCTGCCAGGGAGGAGGGAGGCTCCAGCTGTGTTGCTTGGCTGCGTTGCTCACCCAATAAGAACGACTGGGGGGTGGAGCTTGCATGCCTTGTGCCGATCCAATCGGCCGCCTTGCCTGGGGACTCGCCTTTGCTCAGCGCTTCCCAGCGGAGAGGGGATGGTGGTTTCCCTTGCTGCGTCCCCTTTGCCGGGTTGCTGCGCTGTGGGAACCACCGCTTGAGGCTTCGTTTGGCTGCTGGCTGGGCTTTCTGCCTTTGGCTCGGAGGGGCTCAGAAGCTGAACATACCTGTGCTCTGAAAATCCCTTATTTTGGCTGCTGGTCCCTTATTTCCGAGGCTGCTGGTCCCTTATTTTCAAATCTGTAAGTTGACAGCTATGGTTGCCACCCTCTGCACCTCTCGAGGAGGAGGCACACGAAGGAAGACGATCTCAGAGTCCGGGTAGGTTCATATGGAGAGAGGAAGTGACTCGCTCTGCTTTTCTCCCCCCCTCCCCCCCCCCGCGCAGGTACGCTACTTGAAGATAATTGAGAAGAGCGGGTACCAAGCCCTGCCTTGGGTCCGTTACATCACTCAGAACGGAGGTAGGTGGAGAAGCGTCTTCACCCGTGCCTGTGGCGCGTGTTCTTCCCCCTCCTTGCACCTGGGAAAGGGGTAACGGTCTGGGGCGGGGCTTGCCTTGTTGGTGTTGCAAATACATGTGTGAATGGCAGCGGAGAACAGGAGGGTCTGGGCTTGCGAAGCAGCAGGAGTAGGGGCTCAACTTATAATAATGTAATAATTTATTATTATTTATTAAATATTTATTTATTCTTTATTAAAGTTTTGGTCTTCTTGGTTCCTGAGCTTCCTGGTCAGTTTTGCCATTTCGGCATAGCCCAACAGTTTAACTTGCCATTCTTCTCTGGCAGGGACCAGTTCTACAAATTTTAAACAAGTTAATAACAAACCAATTCAGATTCAGCACCAGTTTTAAAATGGACTTTTCGCCTTCCCTCCTTCCCTCCTTCTTTGCTCTCAGTAAAACACTTCCTCCTAGTTTCTAAACGTCTCCCGTCCGTTCCTGTTCCTCTGCCCTAGATTACCAACTCCGGACGCAGTGAGGACCGTCTGAACAGCCACGACCGAGGAAACGGTGCATCTTCCAGTTCAGAAACGTGTTTGGTGCTCGGAAGGTGGTTCTCGGGGGGTGGGGAAGGTTTGGCCGGCTGGAAGCGGGACCCAGCCCGAGTCCCAAATCCGGCAGCCTTCGGCACCGACCTTGTGAATGTGTGTGTGTTTCTCTTGTTCAGTGTTAATCACGTTAGGAGTTAGCTGTTGCCCTGAGGGAGAGCCGACCTCAGGAAAAACCTGGCCAGTCTTATTTCTGCACTTCAGAAGCCTGAGCACCGTTTATGGTCCGCTTTCCAGAGCCGCTTCTGAGTATTAGCCAAGCCCTTCTTGCCAGAGAAACCCTTGCTTGACCTCTGCGGACGCCCCTCAAAGCCCCCACACTTATTAGCGCAGGCCTGTTTTGCCGACATTCGGAATGGAGACTCCGGACGACGCATTGCTTGCAGAAAACCTGCTCTCTCTCCTTCCCACGAGGGCAGGGAATTCAGAGCGGATGGACTGAGCAAATTTACACCGATTCTGGAGCCGAGGGGGAAGAACCGATTTCTGCAGTTTTCATAAGCAGCAGCCAAGCTGGCAAATCCATACCTGGACCATGCCGGGCTGCTCCTTGGTGGTAGAAAAGTCCCTGCATCTGGAAAATTAGCCTCATTTTCGGGTGCGGGAAGCTTCCTCTCCTTGTTTTGCCATCATGTCTGACGCTGCTTTTGAAAAGGCAGCAATCGGGTCTCCCAGCAGAAGAAGACAGGAGCAGTGTTCTTGCGAGTGTCCGGCTTCTAACGGTGTGTGTAGAAAATTGGATGGATGTCGATGCTTTTCTTCCTCTTCCCGCCTCCTCCTCAAGCTCCACCTGCTCCTGAGCAATTTGCCTTTACTCAGTGACCATTCGGGCTTTGCTGTTTAGGAAGCACATCTCCCCCCCCCCCACGTCAGCGTTCCCTTTCTTTCTTTCGTTCTGCCTCCTTCCCTTCCCCGGAACTCTGGCTCGAAATGTATTCAGTGCCGGTAATCCAGTGTTCGAGTCTGCCTTTCCCAAGAGTAAACAAAGCCAAGTTTCGGATCTCCTCGCCTTCCTTTAGGCAGCTTTAGAGGCCCTGCTGGAGCCACAGGAAAAAATCCATTGTGGATCTTGCTGCGGAAATGGAGACACCCCTGTGGTTGCCTGTGAAGGTTTTCTTTGACAGACTGGCTCGGGGTGACGTTTGGGGCCGGGTTAGCGCTACCTGCTGAAGCCAGGGGACCACCACTGCCCCCTCCTCGCCCCCAGCTGTCGGAACCACCACCAAGCAAGCAAACCACCGTTCCTGCCGAAGAGGCCATTGTTAACTTGTTGCCGAAAAGTCTGTTTCAAATAAATTGAGCTTCTGTTGATCAGTATTTGGGCTGGAAACACCGTCTGGCCTCTGCCTCTTTGTGGGGTGGGTGGGTCAGGGAATATGAGGGAGGGGAGCATTTCTCTGCAATGGGCGTGCAGAAGCAGAAGCAGGGGGCAGCTGGCATGGACCCCCAAAAGGAGGGGATTCCTTCCTTGGCTGCAACACCAGTGGGGGACTCACTGTCAAGAAGAAAAAAATCAATCAAGAAGAAAAAGAAAAAACAATACATATCAAAAAACAGAAAAAAGAAAAAAGACATAAAAAAACAAGTCAAACCTTTAACTCACTTATTTACATTCACTTATTTCCTTGACTTCCTCACACCTCCCATTTTTGTATTCTAATTCAATTAAATATTCCAGCAAATCCTTCCAACTTTGTTTTTATCCTAATAATTTATCTTAACATATTATAATTTTACCTTCTCTCTTTCACCAACTCATTTTTACTTAATCCTTTATATCCTTTCTTCTAAAACCACATAATTCCCCCCCCAACATCTTTCTAACATTCCTTAATTTTACAATATTTCTGAAGATAAACTTTAAACTTCTTCCACTCTTCTTCCACCAACTCTTCTCGACACACATCTCAAGGGCCAACACGAAAGGAAGAGGGAATGAGCTTGTTTCCCCCCTGCTCTGGGAGGGTAGGACTCGAACCCATGGCTTCATGTAGCAAGGAAGGGGATGCCAACTCAACGTCCTTTGCGACGGTCAGAGCTGTTTGACCGTGCGATTGAAAGCAGTGGACTCTCCTTCCTTGGAGGTTTTCAAGCAGAGGTTGGGTGGCCAACTGTCATGGACGCTTTAGCTGAGATTCCTGCATTGTAAGGGTTGGGCTGGATGACCTTGGGAGGTCCCCTTCCAACTCTACAATTCTATTATTCTATCCCTGCACCCTCCCCACACATATTTCTTGGTACAGATTTCAGGTGCTGCCTGTCCTGGGGGGAGGGGCCTCTGCCAGGATCCTGGGAAGTGTAGTTTCTTAACGGTGCTGGGAATTATTGCTGTGCGGAGGGTGCAATACGTTTTTGGGGTGCCAGCCCAAAGCTACATGGCAGAGCATTGAGGGCAGCCTTCACTGCAGGGCTGTTGTGAGCCCTAAAGCTGCAACGTGGGCTATTTTGGCGCCAGAATCTGCCTTGGCTGGGGAACCTTTAATTGCTTTTAAAAAGAAAATAACTGTTAGGAAGAGCATGAACCCTAAACTTAACTGCTGCCTTTGAGGGGATCTGGGGAGATCAAAACGAGGCCAAAGCAACCTTTGAATTCATCCTTCCCCCTTTAGCAACACGAACCAAGAATGTCTCCGTGCAAAGGAGGCGATGTGATCCTCTAGTGCTTTCTTCTTTTTTTCATTTTTTCAATTAATTTTCCAATAATTTTTTTAGACAAGCAAACATAAATCCCAGCCTTATTTAAACCAATCTTAGTAACATTGTGACTTCCTCGTATCCCCCTGGTTGAATTTCAGTGTATATCATTTTAACAGTTTTCCAAAACCAATATTCTTATAGTTGTTGTTGAGTCGTTTAGCGGTGTCCGACTCTTCGTGACCCCCAGGTCACCAGGCCCTCCTGTCTTCCACTGCCTCCCGCAGTTTGGTCAAACTCATGCTGGTAGCTTCGAGAACACTGTCCCACCATCTCGTCCTCCGTCACCCCCTTCTCCTTCTGCCCTCCATCTTTCCCAACATCAGGGTCTTTTCCAGGGACTCTTCTCTTCTCATGAGGTGGCCAAAGTCTTGGAGCCTCAGCTTCAGGATCTGTCCTTCCAGGGAGCACTCAGGGCTGATTTCTTATAAATATAAATATAAATATAAATATAAATATAAATATAAATATAAATATTCTTATAAAATTAACTTAATCACTTAACAAGTTTCTTTCTTTCAAATTTGGCATTCAACATATTCATCACATTACATATTTAAATCCTAAGCCTATCTGGTATTTGCAAGCTTTTCCAATTAATTTTTTTTTTTAAATAATTTTTATTAATTTTACAACATAAACAAAAAACAAACAAACATAACACGACTTCCCCAAACCTCCCCTTCACTGCATCCTTATTTTAAAATTTTTTTAGCAATCCTTCATCCCTTTTTATATTTAATTCTCTTTAAAGCTTTTTTTTCTAAATTTCAATTTTTACAGCTGTAATTCTTTATATCCAATCCCTTGACATCTTAACATTCCGAAATTTTGCAACAATTTTTAAGATAGATTTTGAATTTTTTCCAGTCTTCTTCCACTGTCTCTCTCTTCTGGTCACGAATTCTGCCGGTCATCTCTGCCAGTCCCATGAATTCAGTCACCTTGGTCTGCCATTCTTCCAGAGTAGGTACTTCTTTAGTCTTCCAATACTTCGCCAAAAGAATTCTTGCTGCTGTTGTTGCGTACATAAAAAATGTTCTAGCTTTCTTTGGAATCATTTGGCCTACCATGCCCAAGAGAAAAGCCTCTGGTTTCTTTATAAATGTCCACTTAAGGATTTTCTTAATTTCATTATAGATCATTTCCCAGTATGCAAGCTTTTCCAATTAAGTTAACTTAACATATTTAACTAAATAGTCTTTAAATTTCGTCCATTCTTCCTGGTACTCCTCCTCCTCCTGGTCACGTACTCTTCCAGTCGGCTTGGCTAGCTCTGAAAAATCCATCATCTTCACCTGCCAATCTTTCCTGTGTTTTCCAATTCTTCACTAACAAAATTCTTGCTGCCGTTGTGGCTCCTCTATCCTTTCGTAGCTCTGTCCTCCGGAAGTCAGCGCGCCCTGGCCAGCGGCCGCTCTAGCCGCGCGCATCTCTATGGCGGCGCCGCGACCCTCTGACGTCAGACCGGAAGCGGAAGTGCCGGGAAGGAGTCTCGCTGGCGGGCCGCTCCGAGTCTTTTCCTCACTGAGGTAAAAAGGGTTTTCATTTTTTCTAAACGCGTTTTCGAGCCCCGGGAATATCTCGCGGCCTCCGCCGCCTCTCCTATCGGCGCGGCTTCGGCGGCAGCCGTGCGCGCGCCGCTCTATCCCATTTCCATGGTTATCTAATGCTTTCCCTTCCCTTCCCCCCTCCCGTCCTTCAAGCAGCCGGCCCCGCCCCTTTACCGCGTCGTGATCTCGCGAGATCTTGTCAGGGCGGGAGGACGGCTTCCCCCCCCTTTCTGCGCAGGCGCGCGGCTCGCTCTTCCCATCTCTTCCCGCGGCCGTTGCTTTGAAAGTGGGCGTGGCCCGAATTCTAGCGCCATGGCAACGGGGAAAAAAAGGGGGCGGGGATGGAATTCGAATAGGGAGGCCTGGTTGATTTTGTAATAGGCGGGGTGGAGGCGTGCGTCGTGACGTCATGCCTATGACGTCATTTTGCACTGTCTAGTTAGTTGCGTGTTCAGTGCATGTTGCATCCATTATTATTTTTATTAGTAGTATACTAATGTAAAAAGGACAAAATACGTAATAAAAATGAAAATGGAGGCCTGGTTGATTTTGAAGGAGGCAGGAGAGGGAGACGTGCGTCATGATGTCATGGCTATGATGTCATTTTGCACGGCCTAGGTGCGTGTTCAGTGCAGGTTGCATCCATTATTATTTTTATTATTAGTAGTAGTAGCCGTATACTGCCCTATACCTGTTGATCTCAGGGAGGTTCACAACATAAAATTAAAATATAAAAAGGACAAAATATGTACGTAATAAAAATGGAAGTCTGGTTGATTTTGAAATAGGCAGGATAGGGAGATGTGTGTCGTGATGTCATGGCTATGACGTCATTTTGCACTGCCTAGTTATCTGTGTTCAGTGCAGGTTGCACCCATCATTGTCATCATTACTATTATTAATATACCATAGTTGTAGACTATGGGAGGTTCACAACATAAAATTAAAATATAAAAAAGACACGATAAACATAAAAACAGAGATAACCCCCTCTTCCACAGCACAGTGTTGGTTGCAGAGGAATGTTTTCAACTGGTGTATAAATAAGGAAGGCAGCAGTAGGCGAACCTCCCTGGGGATAGCATCCTGCAAACGGGGAGCCATTAGCCCTATTCGCGGCTAGACCCGTTGAAATGGATAGGCCTGACTAAATTGGGTGCATTAATTTCCGTGGTTGTACTCTGAGTACAGCCTATTTTGTCCCAAAGCAGACCTGATTCCTGGGGCCTAGGTATATGTGCTTTCAGGCCTGACAACTCTTAGGCCTTTTTGACCGTCAGAGAAAATTTAAAATGCAGATGAGATGTAATCATAGGAAATGATACAAATACACCACAGTAAATCGTACAATCATACTCCAACCCCAAAAGGGAGACCCCCAATTTGGTATTGCCCTTTTGGAGGGGGCAGCCAAATTATCTCTGTGGCCAGGTGATTTAATTGAAAAACTGATTTAGCTGAAAAAAGGTGTTTAGCTTATTAATCTCCTCTAAAAACTGGTTGAGGTTGTATGGCTGACAACAGCAATAAAATCATTTAGAGTTTGGTTACAGGGAAATAAAGAATATAAAGAAATGGCTGTTTAGGAGCAGTAACCCCCACCTGTGTATTATCACTAATACAAATAAATAAATATATATATTATTATTAATTAATACAAATAAACATGGAATGGAATTTACTTTGTGTTCCCTCCTGAGTTTCGCAGCCATCCTGCGTTTCCAATGCTAAAATTTACCGAACATAAATTATGTTAAAACAGCCGTTACTTTTATCATGTTGACGACGATGTTATCTTGCATTACGTCATGTTATAATAATAATAATAATAATAATAATTTTTATTTATATCCCGCCCTCCCCAGCCGAAGCCGGGCTCAGGGCGGCTAACAATAATGTTTTCTGCACTTATTTTATGTTTTCTGCACTTATTTTATTGCTTACATTTTGATGCTTGCTGCTTTTTAGCAATTCTGCGTGCACAAAATATACAAAATTATTTGGAAACAACCACTGTGGTTTTCACCAGGGACGGCTTTCAGCTTAACAAATGAAGGCTGCCGTTCTAACCATGTCTGCTCAGAAGTCCCATTGAATTCAATGGGCTTTACTTCCAAGTAAGTGGGAAAACAAGCTTTCTCCCGCCTCCATGGGACAGCCCATCAGATATTGGAAGATGGTTCTCCTGTCTCCTCTCAGTCTCCTCTTTTCCAGGCTAAACATTCTCAACTCCTTCAACCGTTCCTCATCAGGCATGGCTTCCAGACCCTCGACCATCTCGGTCTCCCTTTTCTGCCCACCTTCCAGCTTGTCAACATCCTTCTTAAATTGTGTTACCCAGAACTGGACACAGGATTCCAGGTGTGGTCTGACCAAGGTAGAATATTGAGGCTCTAGGACTTCCCCTGATCTGGACATTAGACTTCTGTGGATGCAGCCTGGAATAGCATTCGCTTTTTTCGCTGCTGCATCACACGGTGGGCTCACGTTCAGCTTGCGGTCCACTGAGACCCCCAGATCCTTTTTATGGGTACCACGGTCTAGCTAGGTGTCCCCCATCCTATATTTGCACATCTGGTTCTTCCAGCCTAAGTGCAGAACCTGACCCTTGTCCCTGCGGAAATTCATTTTGTTAGCTTGCACCCAGTTCTTTTAAGGTAATTTTGAATCCCGATTCTGTCTTCTGTGGCGTTGGCTACCCCTCCCAAATAATGCATTTTATTATTTCGGTCACAGACCAGTTCCAGCCCACATACGGTATCAAGGAAGTCATAGAACACGATGGGGATACTTTTGAATTTGCAATTAGGTATAACAGGGACAATACAGATATAGCAACAGTTAAAAATATATAAATTAAAACTTAGTCACTAACATATAACCTGAAATTATCATTTAAAACCTTAATCTTTATGATAGCACAGCTCGTTCCCTAGGTTTTATGGCAATCACACAGAATTTGGCTACCCTTAACGTGATCTCAGGATCCTTGTCCTCTACCAGGGATTTTAGACACTGGCAACTCCTCCCAGTTCGATGTTGCCTGCAAATTTATAAAGACGTTGAACAACAACGGGCCCAGGACAGAACCCTATGGACCCCACTGGTCACTTTTTCCAAGGATGCTGAGGAACCAGTAATAAACACACTTTGGGTTCGGTCAGTCAGCATCCTTCTAAAATTGTGGTACCCAGAACTGGACACAGTATTCCAGGCGTGGCATAATAAATAGGGACTAGGACTTCCTTGGACACTAGACTTCTGAGGATGCAGCCTATAATATCGTTAGCTCTGAACAAACTACAGTTCCCAGAGAGAAAGCCAGGATTGTTTTAAACAGAACGGTCCTGCTCCGAATGTATAGTGCCGAATGTATAGCTTGCATCTGAGTCGGCATGGCGAGGATTGTACTAGGAACATCATAATAAATTTCCTTAAAAGATTTCAAACCAGCACTGGTAGATTCAGATCTTCTAAAGAGCCTTAAAGCATCTGAATAATTATCTCGCAAATCCTTGCGGTCCAAACGTTATTTATCTAAGCTGTTTCACCACACCTGCGATAGAGATCTTTTTAAGGAAATGGAGGGGAAATGTTTTAATCGGCCTTTTCTAACCACGACAGGCGGCTTTCTTTCCCTTCCAATATCTCGATTACGCCTCAGATCGTTTGAGCAGGGTTCTAGTGCGCATGACTCAATTAATTTTAATTTGATTTTTTTAAAAAGAAGTCACTTTTTAGGTTATTTGCCCTTAGGATTTAAAAAAAAAACCCAATACCACCAATGAACAATTAATGACTTACAAAATTGTATAGCTTCATCTATGATGATGGTAGGAAAATAATAATACCAGCCTGTGCGTAATACGATGAAACGAACCATTTAATCAATGCAAGCCAACCTTTAAAAAAGGGCCGGTTTCCAATAAGGGTTTGAGCTTTCTCATGTCACCCATAATCTCTTGGGCATCTAAATACAGTCTTTTTATACAGTCTGTAGACCTGCAGGTACAGGGCGGTATACAAATTTAAATAATAATGGTTATATTATTATATTTTACTGAAAGTCGTTTTTCTTTTTTGCAGAGGGGAAGGGTTGCGTGTGCGTTTGCACGTGGGCAGAGCAGCCATACCACATTTTTAATTTTTTTAAAAAAACGTGGGCTCCGGATGATTACTGTTAGGCCTGCGTAATCCGTGTTTTATTATTATTTTTAACGCATTTAAATGCTTGCGTGTTGACGCTCCGCCGGAAAAAGGGGTTGGTGGGGGAGTGTTTTTTGGTTTTTTTTTTAAAAAACCCACAAAAAGCCTCGGGTTTCACGCGCGCTGCAAACGTAACGTGTGAACGCGCGTCCCGCGGGGAGATGGTTCGGAGGAGCGCGTGACTGGTGGGGGGGGGGAAGAAAAGCGCGCGGCCACGCCCAAAAAAAAAGGTGGGGAGGAGGAGGAGGAGGAGGGCCCTCCGCGCATGCGCGGGCGCGAAGGCGAGCGTCCGTTTTTCCCCCCTCCCTCACCCACAGCGCGCCTTTAACCGGCGCGGCCGCCGTCCAATGGGCTTGCCGGGCGCCCGCGCCGCGTCCAATGAGCGTCGGCGGGCGGGCGGCGGGGTGGGCGTGGCCGCTGCCGGAGCCCGCCTCCCTCCCTCCCTCCCTCCCTCCGCTGCTGCTTCTGGCGACTGAGGGAGCGGAGCGGCTCGTCGCGCGGCCGGAGGGACCCTCAGCTTCGTCGGCCCGCCGCCTCGCCTCGCCCCGCTTGGTCGTCGTCGTCGTCCCCGTCCCCCCCCCGGACGTCGTCAGGTGAGGCCTCCGCCGCCGCCGCCGCCGCTGAGGGAAGAGGCGGTTGGTCGGAGGAGGAGGAGGAGGAGGCCGCGGCGGCGGCGGCGGCGAGAGGGAGAGCGGGCCAGGCTCGCCTTGCGGCCTGCGCGGCCGGTGACGCAGGAGGGGGCGGGGCTGGAGCGCGGAGGGGGCGGGGCCGGCGGCGAACGTGCGCAGCTCCCTCCCCCCCCTTTCTCTCTCTCTCCCGCCCCCCCCCTTCCCAAAAAAGAGAGAGAAAGAAAAGCACGCGGGAGGGAGGGAGGGAGGGGAGCGCGGAGTCTTTTGTTAGGGCGGGGAAGGGAGGCAGGGCTGGTCGCAGCGGTGGAGGAGCATATTATTATTATTATCATTATCATTATCATCATCATCATCATATTATTATTATTATCATTATTATCATATTATTATCATTATCATCATCATCATCATCATATTATTATTATTATCATTATCATTATTATCATCATCATCATATTATTATTATTATCATTATTATCATATTATCATATTATTATCATTATCATTATCATCATCATCATCATATTATTATTATCATCATCATCATATTATGATTGCAGTGGTTATTATCATATTATTACAATTATTATTATCATCATAGTATTATCATCATATTATTATCGCAGCGGTGGATAATATATTATTATTATCATCTTTTTATTATTATCATCATATGATTGCAGTGCTGGATGATCATATTATAGTCAGCATCATCATAATCACCAGCATATTATTATTATTATTGATTGCTATTGTTGTCTTTAGGCTTCTGCCTTTTTGCAAGGAGGACCAGCCTTGCTGTTTTTGCAAACGGGGGGGGGGGGGGGGGGGGTAGGGCGGTGGGGTGCTGGAAAATCAGAGTCGCGGTTGCCATCGGAATCCGTCACATTCAAACCCCTCCCCCACCACCAATGGCAAATCCAGGTTTATTATCAAAATTTGCACAGAAGAAATCAAAGTTGCGTTTCCGGCTGAATTTGGGTGTGTGTGCGCAGGGAGTCACGGTTGTGATTGAAATCGTACACCCCCCCCCCAGCAATCAGGTTTATTATCAAAATTTGCAGCGAGCAAAATCAAAGTTGAGTTTTTAGCTGGATTCTTTTTGCAGGTTGGGGGGCGGGTTGGGGTGGAACCCGCTTGAAGCTTCTGTTGTGTTGGAGATGTTTCAATGGCTTTTGTTTGATCTGCTCCTTACAAACAGCTGGAAGTCTGTAAATTTTGATAATAAACCTGATTTGCAATTTTGCGGTGGGGGTGTTGGATGATTTTGATGGCAGCTTGCTCCCTCGCAGGGAAGGAATTTGAGCCCGGTGCAAGCCAATTGCAATAGCAGCAGTGGGGTTTTGTCCCAGCTGCTTGGAGCAGACCTATTGAAATAATGCATGAGAGGAAGTTTAATCTACCCTGAGTAAGAATATCATTTGGCACAACCCAAAGGCTTGGTCTTTTTGAGGCCTTGCTGTGTACACATGCACAGGTAAACATTGCAGGTGCGCACACACACATTATTGACAGACAACAGCTTTGCAAGGTTCAGCTCAGACACTGAGGTCCAGGTCCAGGGGCCTTCTGGCGGTTCCCTCACTGTGAGAAGCGAAGTTATAGAGAACCAGGCAGAGGGCCTTCTCAGTGGTGGCACCTGCTCTGTGGAACGCCATCCCATCAGATGTCAAGGCAATAAGCCATTGTATTTTAAAAGACATCTGAAGGAAGCCCTGTTTAACGCTTAATGCTGTATTGTGTTTTTAATATTTGGTTGGAAGCCACCCAGAGTGGCCGGGGAAACCCAGCCAGATGGGTGGGGTATAAATAATAAACTATTACTTGTACTGAAACCATTCCTTAAGATGAGGGAAATAAAGGGGAAATGGTAAGCTTTGTTCAAAGCGCATCTCAGTAATCTATACAGGGCCCTATGAGGTAGGTCAGTATTCGTATTGCTAAGCTAAAAATGTGCTTAATTCTAAGCCACCCAACTAAAAACAATAGTATGTAGCATTTATGTTAGCAGTCATTTGAAACAGACGTTTAGAGCATTGCACTGTTTAGCAATATACTCCTCTCTCATTTTATCCTCACGGCAGTCCTGTAAGTTGGGTTACGCCAAGACAGGATAGTTAATCTGGTCCCCTCTAGTTTTGTTGGTCTACAACACGCAGGTGCTCCGGCAGCCAGCAGGGTCAGTGGTCAGGGTTCATGGCAGTTTGAGTCAAAGCAACATCAAGGGGTCACAGCATTGCTTCTCCTGGGCTGAGAGAAAGTAACTGATTTGCTGCTTCCTCTTTGGGATGTATGAATATAATTGAAGGAAACACGATGGAACTGACAAATACAGTTAAAGTTGAGGAAGGGTACCACAGGATTAATATATTTATTCAAATAATCAGTCTGTTTTGCGTGTACAGGAATTTAAATGCCCTAAAATACATTGGTATTTCCATTTTGAGATGAGGGGAAGAAGCAGGAATACCAAAGCAGCAGATTCAGAATTAGTGAGCGGTAGAATTTCAAGTTTCTAATGTGGAGTGGTTTCCTTCACTGAAAGGCTTCTTCTGTTTAATCATGCATTTTGTCCATCATCGGCTCCAGTGATTTTCACTTCCTCTTTCTCACCCTTGAGCATGAAACGAGCTTTTGTACACTGGGAGATTTATGTGAATTAGCCCTGGTTCCATAGTGTGCGTGTGCATTTGTACTGAATGGAGAAGGAAATGACGACTCCAAAAGTGATGCCTCAGATTGACAGGTTCACCTGGAAATCATTACTGCCAGGAAGTTCTTGTTTTAAATCTCAATTTGTTTGCTCTTATCGGGTACGCAAGGCTTGAACAAGCTGAGACGGCCTGACCTCTTTTCTTCCTTGTTTCAGAGGATCAGAGTATGCTATTAGACAAGGACTGTCAAGACTGGTTCCTTTGGAGCTTGTGCTGGGGGGGGGGGTCTAATTTAAGTGCTTTGCCAAGAGAGACAACCAAAACAGAGAAGGTCCCTAAGAGTATGAGAAACAACAGACAAAAGCATGGGAAACAAACAAACAAAAGCCCTAGTGAGAGGCAAAATGTCAGGCTATCTCATTGTTATAAATTGATGGGTTTGGAGAAATGTTTGTTACACAACAGTGGCTACTACTTATATATGTTCATTGTACTTTTTATATCACAGTATTTGGGGTTTGGGAGCTTCTGTGATTTTTGCCCAAAGGAGCTACATAGAGATGCGATGGCCCTGCTTCAGGCTGCGAAGTTGGCTCAGGAATATTGTAGGCAGAACTAAGATTCTCTCCTCCAAACCTTCTCTGCTGTGGGAGGTGCATTCTAGCCCACCTGACTCATCTGGGAACTTGGGGTGCTGCTGACCAGCTAAAAAGAAAAGCGGTGGAGAGGCATACTCTGGCTACTCTCTGCTCCCCACTTTACTGCTTAACGGCCTTGTCCCACCACAAGGCGGGTGCAGGATTGGAACCTTTGCTTTAAGAGAGAAATCCAGGGCAAAAACGGCTGGGGGGTGATTAATTGCCTCTCCTGGAGGCCACTTTTCTGTGGAAATTGCACGCCTCACACAGCATCTCTCCCCCCCCCCCAGTTGCTCTCCTTCAGCTGGAAGTGAGATTGAGCTGGTAGGAAGAATTTAGGCAGAACTGCTGCCTCAATGCAGGACAGCTCTGTGAGAGCTCCCCGGCCTGGTAACTCAAAGAAGGGAGAAGGTAATGTGAAACCCAGCATAGAGCTGGTGCAGGTGCCATGGTTAATCGTGGTGGGCCGAAGACTGGGGAACTAAACACTCCCTCTGACCTTCCTCCCAGGCAAATTGCTGCATGCCCTCCCTTCTGCAACTTCCCCTTCATTTGGTGCTATGGCTACTACCAGCTTTGGTGAAGAAAACTCCTAAATCCTTGCACATTTGCATACAGAAACCACCATGTTGCTGCTGCTGCTGCTGCTGCTGTCATTTGCTGCATCCGTCTGTCTTGAGAGACAATGGAGTGCGCCTCAGGGGTTGAAGTCAACCCGCAGCGTTGGCAACACTGAAGGGGACTCCCTCCCCCCCCCCATGGTGTAAGCCTGGGCAGCGTGTGTGGAGGTCCTGGACTGCCCAGATGACAAGACCTCCCTCCTGGCCTCATTGGCGGCATCCGAAGGAAAGCAGAGCAATGTGTTTGGCAGTAGCTTGGCTGCAGGAGTTGCCAGGAGGCGGCACGCAAGAAGATATCCAACCTTCTTAAGAGTCTCTACTCCAGATTTGTGTCGGGTTTACTCCTTAGCCTTTTCTTCCAATAATATTCTGCAAGGCTGCGAAGGGTTAGGATCAAAAGTTTTCTTCCCCTAGATGGGCTCGTTTTCTAAGTTGACAAGCCCAAGAAAGCACCTTCTTCTTTTTAACATTTTAATGTGTGTCATCCAGGGTCCTCCATCAGCCCTCTTAACACCCCCATGAATATACAATTTCTGGACCCTAATCAAGGCTGATACTGTTTCCCCCCGCTGCTGCCTGGCTGGCCTGTTGGCAGCCTGGCAGCCCCAGATTATTTGTATTCACTGTGACTCATCGCCATACTTTGGATTGTCCTGAATACCACCATTTGGCAGCCAAGCCTCCAACCCAAAGTCCTGCTTGGATTCAACTTGGCTCACCTGCTGAGGAAGGCTGTGTGGTGATCGATGATATCGTCATTTATCCGTTTTAGACAACCATAGTGGTGGCAGCGGCCCTAGTGGCTTGTGGCAAGGTTGCAGCACAGTCAGATGTGCAGTACACAGCTCTGCTCAGCTCTGCACTTTGCTTGATGTGATGATTGAGGGCGGTACGCGAGTCAGCCGCCTCAATGGAGATGTTAGGGGCCAACACGGCGCCCAGAAATCTCCGCTTTGTTGCAATTGGACCCGCGTTAATAGCATAACGTGCCCGGCCTGGGGAATTTCAAGCACTGGGCCAGTCGCATGCTTCTGCTCCTCCCGGTTGTCTTTTCTTTCTTTTTAACCACATGAACCTGCAGAGCTGAACAATTTGTATTTTTTCTCCCTTTTGGCAGATTTCTTTTCTAATTAAAATGTCTAATGGTTATGAAGATCACATGGCTGAAGACTGCAGGGACGATATCGGGAGGACAAACCTAATTGTGAACTACCTTCCTCAGAACATGACCCAGGATGAATTACGGAGCCTGTTCTGCAGCATTGGGGAAGTTGAATCCGCCAAGCTTATTCGAGACAAAGTGGCAGGTAAAAATAACATTTAGCCTGTCCTGAAATACAGGACACCCTCTGCCCCCCACTTACTCATATCACACTTGTGCTTGACCATATTTATGCGGGTCGCTGTGAAATAAATAAACAGATTGGACTTACCTTCTCGGGGCTGTGAGTGAGGGAAGGGGCCATGGCACGTTTGAAGCCCGCAAGCCTTGAAATTGCTGGAGGGGAGGAGACTGCAGGGGGCCCCTCCCGGCGCCTTAGCTTGGCTTCCAACCGCCTGCTTGTCTGCCTTCTGGCTGGGGCAGCACAGACGCTCTTGCCCACCCATGGCGACACTGGAGGTGGGGAGAGGACGTACTGTAGTGGCAGCTGCTTTCGGCTGCCCTCCTGGCCCTTTTGCCCTGCTTGCAACCGGATGCCATGGCCTGGGTGGCTCAGCAGCCTCAGGGTGGAGCCTTTGTGCACTCGGAGCGGCCCAATATCCTGCTTGGGAATGAGGTGCCCGCTCTGCCTCTCCTGGACCTGGTTTGGGCAGAGGGGAGGGGACGAGAAGGTCAGCCTGCCTAGCCCAGCCTCATCCCCCTGATGATCGCCTGGTCCACCTCACTCCCTGCTGCTGCCTCTCTGCATCCTGGGGGAGAGTTGCCAGCTTCCAAGCCTCCCTACCCCAAAGGCTGTGCACACTGTCTCTCCCCTTCCTTTCTTCCTGCACGCCCTCCCTGTTAAAGTGGGGTGCTCCCTACTGTATGCGATTTCACTTGTGTACGTTGGGGCCTGGAACGTAATCCCCACGTAAGTGGTCCCCATTTTCTGAAACTCCTATAGTGCAGTTTTTCACGTGGCTTTTTTGCCATTCATATGCAAAATAAACCAGGTCCCTAATTAGTACAGGTAAGGAGTGCTTCGTTTAAACCGGTGTTGAAGCAAAGTGGTTCTCCTCTGCCACCTCCCCACTTACTTTCAAGAAGGCAATGTTTAATTAATTAACCTTCGTCCCTGTAGGTCACAGCTTGGGTTACGGCTTTGTGAACTACGTCACAGCGAAAGATGCTGAAAGAGCCATAAACACGCTGAATGGCTTGCGACTCCAGTCCAAAACGATCAAGGTAAAAGTGACTCAACTGTGGCTAGCAGGAGTCAGTCTTCATCTAGAATTTTTGCTTACTTTTGACTGTCCAACCCTTTCCTCTCCCCCCCCCTCCGCCTCCTACAATGGTCATGAATGTATATTTTTAAAATGTTTTATGTTACATTATTGTTTCATTAGCCTTGAACTCAATGGACAGGGAGGCAGTGTATACATGTTCAATAAAAATGTGCAAACCTGAATTCTAGCAGAGCAGATTTATTAGTCAGTTGCAGGAGAAACAGCCAATAATTGTGTGACATTTAAAAGTGGACACATTTATTAAACCTACTTAATCATACACGATGTGAACAATGAAGAGAGAGAGTGTGTACATTATATCATTTTTTACATATTGTATTTTAATATATTCAATAGCATGCAAGACATTTTGGCTGATTAATTTCATGTTTTAAGTTGGTTGGTTAAAACTATGCAAGTTTGCTTATGAGAAACCGTAGTTCTAGAGGGGAAAGCTTAGTTCAGGACCGAAATACCTCAAGGACTGCCTCTCTCCATATGAAGACCCGGACCCTGAGATCATCTTCTGGGGCACCTCTTTGCATGCCTCTTCCTCAAGAGGCTGGCAACACGAGAGCAGGGCCTTCTCTGCAGTGGCTCCCTGTCTTTGGAATGCTCTCTCCAGGGAGGTTTGCCTGGCGCCTTCATTATACACCTTTAGGCGCCAGGCAAAAACGTTCCTCTTTAAAAAAGGTCTTTGGTTGATTTGATTGACAACCTATGCCCTCTTAAAATGCATTATTGGGTGGTTGTTGTTTTTACTTTGATTATGTAGTTTGTGGTTTTACATTCTGCTTTTATCTTGTGAACTGCCCTGAGACCTTCAGGTATAGGGTGGTATATAAATTCAATTAACAACAGCAACACTAGTAATTCACATGCATGTGTCATAGCAGGTATAATCGTGGAAGAGTCATTTCCCTTCTCGTGAGGAAAAGCCTCTTTTAAGATGGCACTGCCATGCATTAATTTTATAAGCAGTGACTAAACAGTGGGGGAACATTTGATTCATTTTAAAGTGCTGATGTACGAATCTAACCAATTAGCGGCCTCAACCCTGCAGCCCTAAATGTGATATCTATGTGTGCGCCTGTCGCCTTTGTGGAAGGGGAGATGTTAAGGCAGCACGGCGGTCGGGCGTGGCTCTCTACCAGCTGCATGGCTCACAAGACAAAAGGGACAAGCCATGGGTCAGGGAAGAAGTGGGGGGGGGGAATAAGTGAGAGGGTGGCCTGACCTGCCTCCCAATCTGAGCAACACAGCTGTCGCTGCTTTGAGAGTCGAATCGCGTGACTGCGTGCTGGCGGCCGCGCACCCATGAATGAGCTGCTTGTATCCTTCCAAGCGTCGCTCTCTCTCTCTCTTGGCTTACCAAAGCCTTGTTGGGAGGAGGTTGTCAGATGAGAAAGCTAACCCTGACTTTTAATTGCTGCATTGTAGTCTTGTCTCTGAATAGTAGTGTGTTCCAAGAGCTGCATAGGGGGCAAATTGTGTACAGGGCCAAAGGGGCACACCCAGGAAGGTTCTTAAAGGCTTGCCCAGGGGTCATTTTTTTGTGATTAGCTCTGTGCCGTTAGTTCCCATGCCCATATTTATGCTCTCTTAAAAACAACAGCCCTGCAGGCATTCAGTCTGTTGCTTCGCCAAGTATTTTGTGGAGGAGTAATTCCGTGGGTGTGCGATCCCTTAGAGGAAACTTCCAGACAGTTACATCCTTTCCTTCATTATACCTCAGTTGGTTACAGTAAGGGGGCATGCAAGATAGGAGCAGCCACTGCGGCACAGCTCCGATTTAGGCAATTGCAATTACCTTTGTGGTAGAGTTTAGAAGCCCTGAGCATACCATCCGTACAGAAATTGCACCTGCTGCTTTTCTTCCTGCCCCAAATTTGAACGCTCAAGTTTGAACAGCTTGGTGCCCGATCTCTGGGAGGTAGAGGGGCGAGGTTGCTGCAGCTCCAGACCCGCTGGCAGGGGCACCAGAGTGGTTCTGCCCATGTGTTTGTTGCGCTGAACCACCTCCACTTTGCCCCTCCCAATAAGCAGCAGTAACATGTCCAGCTGGCGGTCAAGTGAGGGGGAAATGGCCTCAGCATACTGCCTGCCACTGTTGTTGCAAGTGACCTCCTTGTCCAAGTCCTCATTGTGCGGGACAGATGGCTACCCCAAAAAGGGGTAGAAGTTGGGCCAAACTGCAGGGATGATCTCGTTAGCAACTGCAAAAGAAGGAAGCCGAATTGATGCTAGAACTTCTGGAGGGACACTTGATGAATTCACATGCCCAACCAGCGGTTTTCCTTTTCCTTTTAGGTTTCATATGCCCGCCCAAGCTCTGAGGTTATCAAAGACGCAAACCTGTACATTAGCGGACTGCCGCGGACAATGACACAGAAAGATGTTGAGGACATGTTTTCACGGTTTGGACGCATTATCAACTCGCGCGTGCTGGTTGACCAAACTACAGGTGTGAAAGGCGGCGATGGTTTTGTTTTAGAAGCTCTGGAGTTTTGACTGGCTCCTTTTGCACAAGAGTGGCTATCACATGTGTCACTTGGAAACTCTCCCCCCCCCTTCCCCCTCTCACTCTTACCTTAGCTAGCAGGACGGTATGGCTACAGTTTGTGGAGGTGGCCAGCCCCCCAGCCCCCCTTAATAATTCACTCTGCTTGTGAGAACTTTCCCCTAGTGATGACTCTCTTGAAATACCCCCTCCATGACTGGAACAGATTTGCTGTTTCGGAGATCCCTCCATTGGACGTATTGAACCATGAACCTCCTTAAGGCCATTTGCATAGCTTTTGAACTCTTGTCCAGGTTAGGTGGTTGACCAAATACGATTCCACCCTCACTCAACAAGCGCTTTGATCTTGTTCGTTTTGGGAGCCCTTCCAAGATCCCGAACAACAACATGTGCTCTCTCTAGGAACTTGCCTCTGCCAAAGTCAAGTTAAGCGAGTGTTTTATATCTCCCATCAAAGTCCACAAAGCGGGACATGCTTAACATTTCTGGTTGCATAGAGATTTCCGTAGCACTCTTCTAGCGCCTGTGCACTGCTCAGGGTGAAAACATTTTAAAACACATGTTATAAAATACTGTAAGAAGTGCGTCAAAAGCGCCAGCTGCCAATATAGAACATGAGATTTATGGAAGGTACTTAGGCAGTTGGATTGTCTTTACCGGCTGGCAAAAGGCAGCCAGATGGAGGTTGGATTCTGTTCCTCCTTCCCCCCCACCCCTTCCCATTGCTGTGCAGCTTTGTTCCAGGCAACCTGGGCACATTTGGGGGAGCGGAGGAGACGCACTTAACTCTCGTGTTCTTGTCGCTTCGGTTTCAAGGTCTGTCCAGAGGGGTGGCGTTCATCCGGTTCGACAAGCGCTCGGAAGCCGAAGAGGCCATTTCGAACTTCAACGGCCACAAGCCCCCCGGCTCCTCCGAACCAATCACGGTGAAGTTCGCCGCCAACCCCAACCAGAACAAAAACGTAGCACTGCTGTCGCAGCTGTACCACTCCCCAGCCAGACGGTTCGGGGGTCCCGTCCACCACCAGGCTCAGAGATTCAGGTAGGTTAGGAAGAGCTGACATGGTTGAAGGTCTGTGCTGTGTGTTGCGCGCTCTCTCTCTCTTCCTCTGCCTCTCTTGGTTTTTTTTTTTTTTGTTTTTTGTTTTAAAATCATTACTGCTCATCACCAGGCGAAACACTTCCAGTAGATAGTTAAAGAGAGAGGAGTAAAACACCGACATAAATGTTAATCCGTTCCAAAATACTAGGGTTAACAATATGTGAAGAGCTTTTGTTCCGATAATTAGTCAATAAAGACCACTTTTCTTGGAATACTACTTGTTGCCTACCTTCATACAGCCTAATCCTACTGTGTTTTATCTAATTATATTGCCCAGGGTATTCCATGCTAGCTAAGCCTTTATATCAGCCGTAGGCAGCATTATATTGGATATCCCAAAAGGAGGGGTCGCAATAGGATTCAATGTAAAATTTGTATCCAGTGATTTCTGTTATTACTTTAACCAACTCTTTCCCAATATTTCTTGACAGTTCACGTGGAACCCATCAGCTTGGTCCCAATTGCACCTCCAACTTCTTCCATTAGATTTTTTTTTTTTTTAAAGTTCATTCTGTATAACTTTAGAGAGTTCTGAAAAAAAAAAGATCTTTCAAAATTAATGGCAGTTGAGTGCTTCTGTCCCCCCAAATGAATATGTATTCCCACGGTATGTCAGTAATCATTGTTGATGTCCATTTCTTTTCTTATTTCTGTTCCATCAGATTTCTCTCTTCTTATCTCACTCCCTCCCCCCTCAAAAAATAGAATTTAATTAAATAGAGGATTAAAAAGCCTTCCAGGGCCTCCCCGTCCCCACCCACCCCGGTTAATAAAGATTGAAAATTGGTCTGTCTGATCTGATGCTTCACAACAGTGTGTCAAAAGATGGCATTTTAAAAAATCTGCAAGAATGGGGTGGTCTGGTACTTGATTGTAATGAACTTATTTCTCATATGGTGCAATGCCAGTACCGCTAAAACAGTATTCTGAAGCATGTAAAAACCTGTTCCTTTTCATAGTCTAAAATTGCCGAAGCAAGTTTTTTTTTGTTCTTTTTTTTGTTTTGCTTAAAAGGCTTCTTGTCATTTTAAAAACAACTTGTTCTTTTTAATGGCCTTGTGCAGCTGCGCTTAATTCCAGGCCAGAGTTGTTCTGCTACTTGGTACTGCTTTCCTAACTAAAAATAGTGCTCCAGGTAGTTTATAGAAGTAAAAAAAACACTATATTGTAAGGCTGGGGTGGAGGAGCAGGCAATTTAAATAAAACCAGATTGCAGTAACCTCAGCTCTGGTTCCGAGATCTAAAATGCATGCCCCGCAGTCCTGATTACGGCTAATAAGAGAGCAACAAATACCTGTGATCTTTTAAGAACCCTCAAACGAACTTTGCCTGCCTGTGGGTTAGCACCCCAAATAAAGCCGCAGGTTTTCAGGCAGTTGTTGCAGGCCGGCAATGAAAAAGCAAAAGCAATGGTTTGTTCTGCAGTTGAGGTTACAATGCGCATACCGTGCGGCACAGCGCTAAAAGGGAAGAGGGTGTGCAGTTAAGACACTTTCCCAGGAAACGTGTGTGCGTGTCCCTTGTAATAAAGTGTATTAATCTTAGACTTCCGAACTGAGGGAGGAATACTGAGCACTTAAGTTAGATCAGTACGTTTAATTTTGGGGGAAGCAGGTTGGAGACAGGAATGCGACTTAATAAAGAAAAGTAGAATGGAGACTCCTGCTCTCATGAGAAAAGATCACATTGCTGCTTTGACTGATAGGACCCCCTTGTCTGGCAAGGCAGGCGTAATTAGGATCCCCTGCTTACAACCCTGCTTACAACCCAAATCCTTCGGTGTGTAGTTACTCAGAAGAAAAGTCCAAATTAGGCATGCCACATAACGGCATTCCTTTACTAATGCCCAAGCTCTCATCTTCCCAATATTAGTTTTGTGTTTAAAATAGAAATAAAGGAGAGATTCACGCAGCCTAAGCCCGGAATTTGATGCACGCCTGCCAGGGAAGAAGTTCCGTTGAATTCAAAGCGAAATGCATAATATTGTGCTGCTTGCATTGTATTTACTTTCTGCCTAAGACTGACCCTCTGATTTCAGCCGCACTTAACTGCAGCAGAATGATGGACTGTGCCAGGTTAATACGGCACAGACCACCCTGGGCAGTTACCTTTGCGTCTTGAGGACCTAAGGCCTAGATCTTTTTAATAGCTGGGTTTGCCCTGCGCCCCAAAAGAAGCTGCTGGAGAAACATAACTTCTTTTGCCTTGTGTAGTGTTAGGAATTGGGATTCTGTTCAGATATTTCTGAAACTTAAACTTACCAGCCAGGTCTAGGGAGTAACATACTTTTAACAGGCTACAAACTCATCCCTTGTACTGTGGTTTGTTTTCATTTTTTGATAGTTATTTCCCCCCCCCCCTAAACTATTCTTCACACTTTCCCACTTTCATTTCCCGTTCAGTTCTTACAAAAGCCATCTATTTGATTACTGTTTTTGTTTTTAAAGTGTTCTCGACACATCGGTGTTCTTGCTTCTAAAAAAAGATAGCGCTTGAAAAGTTCCATTTCTTAAATAGCAGATAAAATTTTCACTCATTCTTCTCGTTGCATAATTAAAAGATTGATAAGCTCCCCCTATTGATAAATGTTTCCTATATTGATGATATATACATATATTATTATTTTCTGTCTAACACTAGTTTCATGAATTTAGCTGCTACTTTTTACTTGCTGACCAATTTAATATGTGCTTTATTTGCATCTGTTCCTGATCCAAAAGACCTAAGTCAGTCTAAAAAACAAAATTAGAATAGAACTTTCCTTGTAGCTGGTGGAAAGAGTATATAATCTCTTATCTCAAGGTTCAATAGCCTTCACCTTGTCTTTGAAACTTCACAATAATGGATACAGTCATCTCTGCCATACATAATACCCCTTGAAGGTTTTTCTATCACTTTCTCATTTGGCAAAACCTGTTGCGCTAGCCCTAGTGTGTAGCAGTGCAGTTCTGCAGTCCAGAACGGAATAGCAGTTCCCTAAGTTTTTCCTTTATGATGTCATTGATCACAAGCCTCATTTGGGAGAAAATAAACAAATCCTCAACTTGGAGCTGGCTGTCTCCTTGCATAAGCCGGAGAGCAGATACATAGGCAAAGCTGCCACCTAGTCCAGCACTGTCTACTCTGACTGGCAGTGGCTGTAGCAGAGAGGGACCACATCCAGCTCTTGGTACCTGAGTTAAATGGGAAATTGACCCTGAAACCCAGTGTGTTCGAAGCATGCAGTGCTGGCCACCCCCCCCCCCAATTTAACCACATCCTAGTACAAATGAGAGCAGTTCCTCTTTCTGCGTCTAGCCCCCTTTGCACACCAGAGTGATTGAGGAAAGGGACGGATAGCAAGTACAAACAGGCTGGCTATGAGCCAATTTCTGTTTGTGGGCCTCTCGGATGTGGCCGCTCTTGGACTTCCTGAGAATCTCATTCATGGTTACTGGTCTTCTTGAGGAGCCATGAAAATCTTTAAAGCGGTGCCGGGCGTCCTTCGGAGCACAGCGTGAGAATTTGCTTTTACCCCGTCAGAAAGTCCCACAGAAATACTAGCAGTTCCTTAATTGTTGATAAAGTACCATTCACTAAAGTTCAAGCCCGTAATGTGGGCCAAGTCCTACAACCTGTAAGTTTCGTACAGAAAAGACAAATCAATAATAATGCAGAGAAGTCACTCCTTCTGTTGAGTGGGGAATGAGCTAGCAAGATCTCTCACGCCTCTTAGCCTGCTGAGTCCCGCCCAGCACCGCTAAATCAGCTACTTTAAAAAAACCCTTTTAAAAACCATTAATACGTAGTTCATTCTTCAAAAGACTTAATAGCAGCAGTTAATAAGCAACAGTTCAGTTCATAACTTGCTCTGTTTGGGGTATAATTTTTCCCTTGGAAAGCTAGTTATATCCTCTGTATCTACAGCAGTTGACTTTCGAGAACTCATTTACCACAACTTAGGCATACACACACTTTTGAAAACAAAACAAAACAGAACACTAGTCGTGCTGTCAAGATGGCCCTCTCCTAATTTACTGTTCCTCTGGTTTTTTGGATTTCTTATTTCACTTGCTTATGTGTCCTTTTTTGTTGGTTGTTTTTTTAAAAAAAGTCCTTACTCATTTTTCACACGATGCTTGTTGTAAACTCCTTCTTAGTAGTTGCTTCTTCAGTGAATCCCTTGCATGTTTTTCTTTTTAATTTCTCCAAAAGTGTAGAGTCAGATGGGTATCTTTCAGAATTCTTGTCGTAGAATTCTTGTCACATGTTAAATAAATACATGTTCTTCTATCTGCCTGTACTCAGCCTCTTCCATGTAAGATGATGGTCCCCACCCCCCGAAAAAACAAGACAACCACCTGTGTTAATGTTTCTGACAGTGCTACAGCCCTAAACGTTGACTGTAACTGGCTCGGGGTCGGAACCAGTGGCTCAATTCAGATGATATGGCAAGCTATGGTGTGGCAGGGCCCAGAACGAAACACTTTTAAATGCAACCTTCCCTTTCTCATGTTTGCCATGTCTGAATCTGGGGGGCGGTGGTTAGAGCTTTCCTCCTGAGCCTCCTTCAGAAATGCCTATTTCTGGTTTTGGAGGGGAAGCGCTCACCACAGCCTGTCGGCGTCAGTGTATCCACACGTCATGGCTAACCCAGATGGGAAACAGAAGGGAATCCGCCCAAGGGAGAGGAGAAGGGATCGTGTCTATCGGTGGCTCAGTCGCAATCCTCCAGACTGGAGGATCATCTGAACTGATCCTTAGCGGCAAACGGTGGCCATATTGTATGGGCCTGGTGCCTTGAATAATCACTTGGCTAAGCAATTCTCTATGCTCCTTAAGAACAAAGTGTGTAGCAATGCCCCCCCCCAAAAAACCTTGCAGTGCTACTCTTCCACAACCAAATAGTTGCTAGCCGCTGTGCCCTTTGGTTTTGCTTCATAAAGGATGCATTATTTTGTCTTGTCAGAAAAAGCAGTCCTACATAACCTGTTTTTGTTTTTAGAAAAGCACACAGTGTTCATATGCTCTGCAGGTTCAGGTGGTCAAGCCCAGGGGGGGTCACTTTGCAGATAACCTAGGCCACCGAGAGGGAGGGAGAATAAGTAGCGGTGAGAAAGTCACGGACGAACTGAAAGGGGAATGAGCCCTTTGTGCTGTGTGCTAGAAAGATGCCAGGCCTAACAGCAGAGAGTTTCCTTTCACGTTATTGGGAAGGGGGTGGCGAGTACGGCAGAGTTGCTAGGGAAGGAGGATGAGAGCCTTAATATCTCCCTGTGCATCCAGCTCCACTTGCCTCATTCCCGACTACTGAACACTGAACCAAGAGGTCGCTTGGCTCAAATGGCAGATCTAAGTCGTAGAAATGTATGATGTAGAAGGGGCCAGAAAGCCCGCCCAGAGCCCTTTTGCCCAATATCGAGTGCTCCTTGTGGGCCCTTTCAGAATGCCACTTGAGGAGACAGACCGCTGGGGTCCGCAGGGGGCAAGGCACAAGCCCTTTGCCAAGGCTGTCTCCACATCACCCTCTGACATCGCTGACAGGACTGTAAGCCTGACAATGCGCAGGGCACAGCCTCCGAAAAATGTTTATGCAAGCCCTGCTGGTGTGGGTGGTAGCAGCTTGAGTGCAATTTGTGCCCAGCCTGCTCTGGTTCATTTTGCTGGGACCTGCGCAGGGAACATTCCTGGTAGATCAATGGCTTTCAGCCTGGCAAATTCTAGAGGGGCAGCTGCCTCTGTCTGTTGCAGTAAAACACAGCAGAGGGACTGGCGGCATCGTTAAGATGACAAGTAAATTTACTGCGGCCGGGCTTTGGTGGACTAGAGCCTCTGCTTCATCAGATGCATAACAAGATGCAAACAAGTCGTGAAATCCATGGGGCAGAAGCAAAAGTACGGGTGTTTAGGCGAAGAATAAAGTGGCCCATTTATAAAACAGCAAATCTTGGTTATGTTAGCAGCCTGCAATGCTAACTGAGTGCCTGTAACGCGAAAGAGATCTACAGCCCCAATTTGAATCGTGGATTTCCATCGTGTGGTCCTAGGATTGTGGGTTTCACAATCAGGATTGTGGGTCTCTTTCGCACTCCTAGCATAACGTAGCTCTGTGTGTGAGAGAGGCAATTCCATGGTCGACTGTGGACAACACCTCCTAACCCCATCTTTTTAGAGAAAATGTTTTTAGAAAAAGCATAAGGTTCCTATTTCAGGCCACTTTTTAATTCATTGCTTTTTTATGTACTGCTTTTATTCAATGTCTTTATATTATTGCTGCTCAATCTTTTTTTTGGTGTGGGGGGGGTGTATAGCCTGGTTTTTAACCAATGCCTCTGTGTTTTGATGTTTCACAGTTATGAATGATTATACAGTGGAGCCTCGGTTGTCGAACGTAATCCATTCCAGAAGACCGTTTGACTTCCGAAAGTTCGAGGAGCAATGAGCGGCCGGCCAAATCCACTGAGAAAATTTAAAAACATGCAGCGGAAGCCGTTCGACTTCCGAGGCGCGTTCAAAAACGGAAGCAATTACTTCCGGGTTTTTGGCGTTGGGCTTCCGAGGCACTCGAAAACCGAGGTTCCACTGTATCCCTAAAAGGGCTGCATGTAAACCAGTTAAAGTAAAAGCAAACAAATAGTTTTTTAAAAAAACAGCGCATCTGACGAAGCAGGGCCTAGTCCACGAAATGCTGACGCTGCACCAAATCCGACAGCCTTTAAGGCGTCCCAGGGAGACTCTGTCTTCTTGCAAAAATGCAGCACCCAGGTGCTCTGAATTCTACCCCCCCCCCGGCCCAGCGCTCCTAACCTTTTAATTCCCCGATGAGCTTCTCTTTTTTTTTGAACTTGATTGAAACTGACTTTTTTTGTTTTGTTGTTTTGTTTACATGAACTATTTTATGTCCTTTTTTATTTGGTAGGTTCTCTCCTATGGGTGTAGATCACATGAGTGGGCTTTCTGGTGTAAATGTCCCAGGAAACTCCTCTTCGGGATGGTGCATCTTCATCTACAACCTCGGCCAAGATGCCGATGAGGGAATCCTCTGGCAGATGTTTGGCCCCTTTGGCGCGGTGACTAATGTCAAAGTCATCCGCGACTTCAACACCAACAAGTGCAAAGGCTTTGGCTTTGTGACAATGACAAACTATGAAGAAGCCGCCATGGCCATAGCGAGTCTTAACGGCTACCGGCTGGGGGACAAAATCTTGCAGGTTTCCTTCAAAACCAACAAATCCCACAAATAATTTCGCTCGTGGCTTTTCTTTTTTTTGTATGGAATAGATAACCGAGTGACGGAAAAAGTTTGAAACCTACCTTTCTTTTTTTTGTTTCCGTTAGTGTACAACTCGATTCTTCTTCTCTTTTTTTGTTTTGCGCCGGTTTTCACACAAAGAAAGTTGTTTGTCTTTAGTCTAAATGAGAAGTGGGATAAAAGGGTTTTTATATATTCTTGGGATGCCACCAACATGTTCAAATGTTTCGGGTTGTTTTTTTTTTTTAAAGTCCTGCAATTGTTTTATCGGTTTTTAATTTTAAATGGTTCTGTTTCATGACCTTGTCCCCGAGCCAAAAATAATAATACATATATATATATATATATATATCTCAACAATTACCAAGTAGAATCCAGACCAGCCCTGAAAACGGCCAGGCTTGCTTTCCCTTAAAAGGTTAGCTGTTGATTTCACTGCCAGGACTGGGGCATTTCAACATAACATTGCCCCCGGTAGCCGAGGGCAAAGCTTGGAAACTGGAACTTTTAGTTAGCGGAAAAGTTTGTTAATCCACAGAAGGAAAGTGTCTGTAAAGAGACTCTGTTAAACGAGAGCCTGCCAGCGTTCAGTTAACACCATTGACCAAGCTCGTTGGTCAGTAGGCACAATTTTTTTATATATGTCAAATTGGAACAGCTTTTTTAGCCCGTCCCTGCCCCCACTTTCAAAAGCCCAGTTTCCAATAAGAAAGGACCAAAGAGTTTCAGAGAAACTCTGGGAAGATTTCAGAGTAAAAATGAAACTCCAAACCCAGCATTGCCACTTCCTTGGAGTTCATACCTCCAGGTAGCACATCGTATTGTGTTACGTTCTGGTCAGATAAATGTGGCATGATCTAACATTAACTTCCTTTCAAATATAATTTTTTTTAGTTCGAATTCTTGCATCCTTAGGGGTTTTTTTAAAAATATATATATATAAAGCTGTTAATGAACATTTGAGCATTGTCATTTTTTTGCATCCTTTCTAATAAGTACTAGACGATTTCCCCCACTATTTTAATAGGGGTTTGTTCTGACGATAGCTTTACATATTTGAACTCTCAGCAGAAAAGTACATTAAAACTTGGAAGGTAGAGATTTAAGAGAGAAAATAAATGATTTTTTTTCCTTTTTTGGGGTAGACTTATACGATTTTAGTTAATCCCCTGAGTTTTCTGCAGGCTGCCTTGAAACTTTGAGTTCTGTTTTCTGTTAATTTTCTTTTGCTTTTTTGTGTTTTTGTTTGTTTTTACTTTTGCATTTAAGACCAATTAAATTTGATTTGGTTTTGCTCAAATTTTGTTTTGGTTTGTTATTTTAATTTTTAACCCCCACTCCATATTACACGGCGTCCGACATGAAAGATTAACAGCAGCTCTTTTCCCCAGTAGGAACGATCTGGTGTTTCTAAAGTGCCACAACGATAAACCTGACCAGTTAGGAGACTTGAAGGCTTACATATACGAATCCTCTGCAACCAGTTTTGACATAGCGAGGGTTTGTAAGGGCACAATAGTTTTTCTGCAAACATGTAGGCAGTAGGTCCATAGAGTGTGCAAAAAGCAGAAAGGTTGTGCCCAAGGGAATCCTAAGAATGACTTAAGTCTGCCACATACCACATTTGAGAAGCCCCCTTGTGCATGCCCGGTGAGGGGCTCGGTCATTGCATTTTGGAATCCTCCCCCAGTCTCCATTCTTTTCGAGCTGCCCCAAGGCTGCCTGCATCTACAGCCGCACCCCAACCATTCTCTGCCACCGCACTGAGGACTGGCCAGGAGGACTTGGAGCAGCCCCCTGGCACAGCAGGGGAGGGTTGCCCCAGACTGGCTGCACCACCCACACCCATAAATCTGCCGTCAGAAAAAGGACTTGCTGGCAAAGCCTGCAAGTTGCAATTCCGAGGGAGATTTTGGGCCCTTTCCTGGCTTTGAGTGGGCCGTCTTTCATAACAATGCTGTTCCAGCCTGCTCAGGAGTTGGGATTTCTGTATCCTTATGATGCGTTGCATCCCTGCTTTTTGTGTGCACACCTTACGACATTTCTCGTACATCTTCGTTATGCAAAGGCAAGTTTTTTGTAGGAAATGATGCCCTTGCATATCTTCATCAGGAAGCTAATTAGCCCCATTCCAAGTAACTTGCTTGGCTTCTGAGAGAGTGCATCACCTCATTAACCAATTTCTTGAGGTCTCAGATGTACATCACACATACAATGATGTTCTTCTCTTACAAACTAAGCAGACCCTCTAGATAACGGCTTCCCTAATTCCCCATCCTCTTGGGGGTTTTCATCGCGATTTCCGGCATCTTTCTGGAAATGCTCTGATTATTAAGAAGTCTTTGGCCTGTGGAAATAATCCAACAAGATGAATTTACAGAACAGCTTGAGCTAGAAGCCTTCTTGCTAGTTTGCTTGGTGTGTTTTGCCGTCGTTGTGGACTTCTCAAAGTCCCGAGACAATCCACATCTCTGCTGTGTGCCGTTCTCAATATCGGTTGACCACAAACCGCATTCGTTCAGGCTCCTTTCCCCTCCCTCCTGCCAGTGTCCCACAGGAAATGTTGGGGTTGTAAACTGGGAACTGACCTGATACCCTATTCAGACCCAGTTCAGCTGTTTGGAATCTAAGGACGTGGCACCAAGCTGGCGTTTTTGAGAGCACCACTGCGAACTCCTGCTAGGTAATGCACTCTCTATTGCAGTCCCTGGGCATCTCGCAAGAGTACGAGGGCACAATTCAGTTTGGAGTTCTCCTTTGCACACCTCACTGAAACAAATAACCCTCTTGTGGAATCTATGCTTTAATTTCAGTGGGGTTGGCATCCAGGCACACTTTTCCAATGGAGTGCGTTCTTGGATATGTCCACTAGCATTCAAAGACAGCTCTTCAGAGCTACTTTTACAGAGCCCTCTTAAGTCACCTGGAAGTCTTCAGCAGCGAATGTCCTTGTGGCATCGTCGTTTTCTCTCTTTAAGAACTCCTCTAATGTTTCTTCCTTCGTTTCTCCCCTTTTAATGCCGCTTCGTATGGAAAGCGCTGTACTTTATACGCTGGGTGGTCGTAGCTTGTCAGGAATTGCTCTGTTCCTCCTATATTTGTGCCCCTCTGCCATTCAGATAATGGAATTTTGGGTCCAGTCAGGAAGCTCAGTTTTGGATCTTGTAGGTTCCCGTGGTCCTTGCATTTATAACCTTTTCTCTGCTTCACTTTGCGTCTTCCCGGAGTCTTGTCCCGGTTGCCATCTGCCCAAACCTAATTCCCAGGACTCACATTCTCCTATGCTGTGTTCATCCTGGCAGGTCTGCAGCAGCTCTTGAACTCTGAAGCAAATTTCCAGGAAATGCTTGGAGGGGCTCCCAGCAAGGGCAAAACTGCATTGGAAGTCCATTTCCGAATCTGATGTAGACCTAAGCCCCTAAGTAATCACAACATTGGGCTCTCCTACTGTATGGCTGCAGTTACTTTCTGTATTTTCATTAGATTGCTTCCCCCCTCATGAAAATCTGATTGCAGTAAAACAGCATCCACCTCCCCAAAATGGAATCGGTTGCAAAAGGTGCCAAATATCTCTGTGTTTGTCTCATCCTGGAATAACAGCATCCTCTTGTTCTTCGTTGAGTTCCAGCTTGAGTTCCTCTTGGGCGAATATCGCAGCTTTGCCTCTTAACCCTCCAGAGTTGCCTTCATGCAGATCTCGACGAGAGCTACAGGTGCGCTCCATCAATATGAATCGACAGCAGTCAAATAAGTGGATTAGGGCCCGTTCTCGATAAGATCGCAAATCGTTGGATTTCATTTCTTCTACATGTCTCCTCTCTCGGGGAAGGACCTGCTCTCAGTCCCGGGCGCAGAAGTCTCTTAATCCACGAAGCCCTGCAAGGAAATAAAGATCACTTTGTGGAGTCCATGCTTAAAGCTATGCCTTCCTGTCGCCCCACAGCTTCTCCTGGTGCCATACCCAATTCTGCAAAGCCCGCCAGCACACGCTGAGCTGGGTAGAGGGAGCCTGAGCCGCTGCGTTTCAACGGAATCGCTGGCTTAAGCTGCAGCAGTAAAAGGCTTTCCCCACCCCAAGCTGGCAAAAGCCATCACTCGCGTCAGAATATAAAGATGGCAGGGAAAGTCAATTTGTGTAATTGGAATACTTCCTGCATGTGGTAGCCTATTACATAATCTCAGGTCGGCCAGCTGTCTTGGATTCCCTTTATTTTTTTAAGGAATGCAAATTTGTACAGGGACAGATTTGGTTTCCTTTTTTAAAAAAAAAAAAAAGGTAAAGCAGGTTTGCTTATCATTGCAATTCTTTTTTGGTGGCTGGGGAACAACACAGCAACCATTTTGTAGAAGACTCCTAAGCTGACTGGCGCAAACTAAATGCCCTTCCTCCCTGAGAGAAATCGAAATATTCAGTGCAAACATCTCCCTGGCTTATTACATTAGCTGTTAAAAGAGTTTCCCATTGTTGGGCTAACAAGATGGTGATCTCAAATTATCTCAAAGGGCTTGTTTGGCACTCAGGGTTAAGCTTTGCACAACTTCCTCATTTTCATGTCCTTGAGGTTTACCGCTCAATATTTCCACCCTGACTTAAAGAAAATGAATTGAGCCCTTTGATCAGTTAGCTACAAGTGGCTTTGTGTGTGTTTTTTTGGAAACCATGTCTTGAAGCATGTCTTAAGAGGAACGATTGGCAGCGATTTCCACGTTCCCCCTATAATGTTGCCAAATTATGAGTGTTTTGTGTGTTTCTGTTTCATGATAGTTTAGCCCATCCATCTCAGCCCCAAAACATTGCATCTTCCTCTCCCAACTTCTTGCGGACGAGGAGTTCTTGAATAAGAAAACACACCTTGATGTAGCTCCCCTGCAGCCACAAACGTCACTGAGCCAGGACATAGCTGCACCCGTTCCTTCAGTGCTTTTAAGTGACCCACGGTCCTGTCCCAGTTTCAGAAATCCCACTGGAGGGAAAGGTACAAGCCAAACGATCGAACCTAATAGTTAAAAGTTTTGCATATATGGAAATTTGCTGTGGGAGCGGTCATCCCCGCTTCCCCAGGCATAATGAAAATTTGCGGATTTCATTATCTTAACTCTGTTCCTGCTTTTTTAAAAAGGTGCTTGGTGTAATATAGAAGGTTTTGTTGTGGTTTTTTTAAAAAAAGAAATCACAGCTCACGATCAACGTTGCTTGCTTTTTTCTTTTTTCAAGTTCCAAAATCGGGTACATGACACTTCTATCTGCCACGTCTTTTTATCATTTTTGTGTAGTGCAAACGATCCGTTTCCGGAATAGCATAAGCTCTTCTATTTCTCCCAGTGCATGATTTAAAAAAGTAAGAAGTATTATTATTAGTATGGCAAGCAAAGTGTGAACCCACATCACACGCAGGGGCTGGCACGCCTTTGGCCCGTGCTGCTGACCCTTCTTACATCCCACTGACAACTTCCTTTTATAGATTTACTGAAAGTTTCCGTTTCGTTTCTGTTTATAATTTATTTTTTGGTTTGGTTTTCTTTTCCCCTGTTGCGTGGAGTTTCTATACTTTCGTCTAACGCTAACGAAAACCCAGCCGGATTCGATTTTTTTTTTTTAATATATATATAAAAAACGCCATTGCTTTATTTGTGCTAACGTTTCCGAAGGAAGGTTAAAAGGATTCTCGCTGAGAACGGTTTTGGTTTTCCCTGTTTTTTCGTTTTGTTTTTTTTAAAAAAAAAACGCTTCGCCGTATATTGAGCAACTTTCCCACCCCACGAGGTCATTTTAAGAAGGAACAGTGGAAAGATATTCGGAGCTTTTATGTTGAGACGCAGCTCTCCTTTCGCCCGTAAGTTGAAATAGTCCGTGTACGTTCAGGGCGGGTGCCATCTGCAACCATTAATGCCAGTTTTGCGATTGAGTTCAGTAAGCTGTAAATGGCACCCTCCCTTGGTCTCACTCGGCTTCCCTATTATCTCTAGTGTAACCTTATTTTTTCCTTTCTTTTCCCTTTTTTCTAATAAAGTCGTCTGCCTGTGCAAACAGAAGGCTTTTAATCGGTTCCCACCCACCCCCCATACTGTACAGTATATATGCTTAAGACTTTTTTTTGTATATTTAGCGTGTTTTTAAGTTATTGATTTTGTTTTATATCAAATAATTTATTTTTCAGGTACCACTTTTTTCATTTTAACTTTGTTTTTAACATGGGTTTACTTTAAATAAAGTATGACGCTGCTATCCAGATGTCTAAGCCGCAGTTGAATTTTCCCCTCGTTGTCTTTTGAGCGCCCCTGGCGTTTTCAGAAAATCGCACCCAAGGCTTCCTGCTAGCTTGGTCGGACATTTAAAGTTGGGGATCTCATCGCAGGGAAAGTTAAAGGCAGGCTTCTCTCACACGACAATCCCCGAGAACCAGGAGCGGAAACATTCTGCGATTCGTTGACGACACAACACCATGAATTCCTTTATTTGGGTGTCCTGTTGAAACTTTTGGCAGCTGGGCAAGAGTGAGGGGAGATGTGTGCAATCTGCCCCAAACCAGAACCTGTGCTAGAGAAAGATGAATATTGCATTCCGATAGGCGGATTTGCACAATTCTGATTTTTATTTTTATAGTCAACCGAACTTCACCCTCAACTGAAAACCTTACTTGCCCACCTGTCTAGCTTCTGATTTATTTTAGCAGACATCACTGGTGATGTTGCACCTCTTCAGCCATTAGGCCTACAAACCTCTTTTTCTTTTAATAAAACAAAGCCTGAGGTTCTCGCACGATGCCAAGCATCCCCTAACCGCTCCCCCTTGTACCCTGTTCTGATTTCGTGGAGGGTATCAGCTGGGTTTCCCTTCTTCTAGGTGCTGAAATGGTTTGGACCGGCCCTGTCTGACACCCCCAAAAGGAAGCTTCAACCACCACATGTTGAAAAGCCCATGTCACACAAAAACAAACAAACGAGAAAGTCTCCAGTCTGGACGCCTCTGGAATAGTGCTGAAGCTATGAGCACCTGCTCTCTCTCTCTCTCTCTCTCTCTCTCTCTCTCTTTCTCACCTGAATCCATAGCACTTGTCCTCCTGCACGCAGCTAACCAAATCGCATGCAGGATTTGCCGCTGATTCCAGAACAGCTGCGGGTTTTTGTTCCTGTTCTTTTGCACCACCCAAAGTATGTTTGTGAGCGTGAACGCAGCCCTGGTTGGGATTGTGTGTGTATGTGTGTGTCCCGATACTTGTGTCTTTAAAAACGGTGACACTAGCTACTGCCAGGCATAATTTGCACACATTGAACAGGCTTGTATAACGTCTCTGGCTTTGTATAAAATAGATCCTAGACTGCTTGTTGCAGGAAAGGTAAGCAGCACAGGTCTGCTGAAGCCCCTTTCCACGCCACAAACACAAAACACACCTTACTTAACCTGCCTCTGGCATTGGGGGCCTACCGCTGAGCTTGCTCCCCCCCACCTTCTTTTCTCTCGAGAAAAAAATCAATTTCAACTTTGTTCTGTATGGGACAATGGCAATAAAGATTATCGTATCGTAAAAAAATTAATTCTGCAGCTAGTTCCACATTCCCTGCTTAACATGCTTGTGGACATGCAGTCCATACTAGAGTTCGAATTTCAGCTTCGTGAGAAGTGCGGTTTCTGCAAAGGTAGAACTGCGCTTGGGGTTGCCACAACCTTTTGGGGGGGCAGGCGGGCACCGCTGGCATCCTGGGGTGTGTGGCAGGACATGGGCTGCTGGAGGATACCAGACCAGATGCCGGCAAACTCCCCAGTCATTGGGGGACAAGGCTCCCACCTCAGCCATGGTGGTGCCGACTCACCGAGAGAAGCTTTTTGTACCACCTCTGTTCAGAAAGGGGAGGGCTGCCCAGTCCTGGCATCCAGGGGAACATGGGCTTGTTTTGGGCGGGAGAGGCCGAGCCACGGAAAGAGGAATTGAGTAGGGAGAGCAAACTCATGCATTGTTGAGTTTTGAGGAGATGGTTTGCCAAAACTCTTTCCGGATGCCATAGGAGGAGCCGGTAGGCACAGGCTGGCATAAGTGCCACACTGAGGATCACAGAACAGTGCTTACCTTTTGTGTGTCAGTTTGTGTGCAACCAGTCCAAACTTCAATAACTAGGTAGATGAGGTTATCCTGAAAGCAAGTGCCTTGCTCTTTAAAAATTGGAAGCCCTTTAATAGCCGTTTTTGAATCTTTTCCCCCAGCCAAATTCTGTACCGTGGCAACTGGCAATTGCAGCCATCGCTCCACAACTAACATTAGAAACTTCCCTCTTCTCTCTCCTTCAAATAAAAAACTTTTTCCAGCAGAGAGCGCTCTGCCCTTGAAACCTACTTCTCCAGTTTCAGCTGTTTTCCCCGCCTTACAAGCCTAACTTTCTCTTTTTTGAGGAAGAGGTAGGTTTTTGTATTCCAAATCTGCAAAGCCACGCATATTCCCCAACGCTCAATGGCAATTCGTTATCACGGTGTGTCAGTTCCCAGAAAATTAGCTGAGTTGCATTTTGGTCCCTTACCCAAACAAAAGCAGACCCATTTCCCAAAGGATGAAAGAGAGAAGTTATCAGTTTCAGTGCCAATATTTTCAACAAAACACTAGCAATGGCTCTGTGTACTACCCAGTCGTGTGGAAGGCAAGGAAAACCTTTCTTCCCAATGCCTAACCGCGCACGGTTGTGATGATTGCTATGATGTAGGCGAAAACCACGAGCCGATTTGCCAAGTGGGGGGGGGGGAGTGCTGCCTGGCCCCGAATATGGCGGCTGACGCAAGGTCTAGCATGAAAGCAAAATGAATGAGTAAAGGATGGTGGGAGATCCAACAATGAAATCACAAGGAGGCTGGGGGATGCCTCATTTCCCCCCCCCCCCAGCACTGGGAACGGACCAAAGCGATGAATATTGGCCAGTTGGGCCCGACCCCTGGGGAATTCCTGCTCCGAGGTCCAGACGACCATTGGCCAACCCTCAGCTAGGCTGCAATCCCCCTTCCTGGTCGACATCTCCAGATCTCGGACGTCCAACCCCGACTGACCACCAGAGGTAAGTGGATCTAATAAAATGAAAAATGTGGACCCCAAACTTTGTTTCCTTTCTATTTTTCTCGGGGTAGTGCTACCCTTCTGTTAGGGCTCCATCCCGTGAGGGGAGGCAATCCAAATTCTGGTCGCTGCACATTCCCTCGCTCAATATCTCTGGTCTACAAGAGGCAGTAGGGGAGAGGAGGTGAGGGGTCAGGCCTCCCCCCCTTTGCTTTGCCCTTGAGCCCCACATCCAGCAAAGTCTCCCTGACACACAAGGGAGAAACTGAGGCGTGTGTGTGGACCTGCCGATGGGTCAGAGAATGAGGAGTGGGGAGGTATTGTGACATTTCTGGAAGAGGGGGAGCTTTGTAAGAATGACGTCGTTGCGATCTTAGACAAGAGTCTGATTTAGGGCGGCAGGACCGGTTTGCCCAAATGGCACTGCAAAAAATGATGGACAACGGAAGGCAGATTTTCCACAGGGCGCCACTGAGATGTCAAAGCCCAAAGTCCACCACTGTCTCAGGGAGGGAAACTTGAGGTACAGTCAACCTTGGCTCCTAAACAGCTCCGTTTTCGAGCGTTTCGGCTCCTGAACGCCCAAAAAACAGAAGCAAATACTCCGGTTTTCGAACATTTCCTGGAAGCCGAGCGTCCTTGAGTCCTCTTGCGACCAATTGTAAGCCACACCTCGGTTGTCAAACGTTTCAGAAGCTGAATGGTCTTCTGGAACGGATTACGTTTGACAACCGAGGTTTGACTGTAGCTGAAGTTCAGGGGAAGTTGTGTCCCTGAGGGTAGGGACCCCCGTTCAAACTGAATGCAACCTCCAGGACACGCAGGCATTTATGCAAGTACTCGCTCCAAACCGCCAAACCACATGCTCAAATCTTTATTGTTAAAAATATCAAGGAGGTGCTTGACATGATTTGGTTCCCGAATGTCGTTTCTGTTTGGCAAGCACCAGATAAAGAGGTGCAGGGGAAGGTCAGGGCTCCTGATGGTTTGTTGCTCTGACGGGTGGAAAATCCCCGAAGGAGGGATTGTGGACCCGTAGCTGGTTACACCGGGTAACTAGCGACCTCTGCTACACCGCATTGGTTGGATCCTCTCTTCAGCAGAATGTAGCCACCTTCACCCCATTCGGGACCCCAGCTGCGAAAGGAAGATGGGGAGAGAGAGTCTCCATAGGTCGTAGTTTCAGAAAGCAACGAGAGGCGAGTGGGATGACTCCCAGGTGGGGTCAGACGAAGGATGCATGGACCTGCTAGTTTTGCTTCCCTTTGTTTCACATCCTTCCAGTCTAAAATTCAGTTCTCCCCATTTCTGCAGCGATTTGTTACTGGTTTTTTTCTAATTTGAACCCCTCGGTGAAAGTTCACAAACACTTCTCCAGTGAGTGCATATCTGTATGAAATTTGGGTATAAGGAAGCTTGCATTGGGACGCGGGTGGCGTTGTGGGTTAAACCACAGAGCCTAGGGCTTGCTGATCAGAAGGTCTGTTCGAATCCCCGCGACGGAATGAGCTCCCGTTGCTCGGTCCCTGCTCCTGCCAACCTAGCAGTTCGAAAGCACGTCAAAGTGCAAGTAGATAAATAGCTACCACTCCAGCGGGAAGGTAAACAGCATTTCTGTGCTCTGCTCTGGTTCGCCAGAAGCGGCTTAATCCTGCTGGCCACATGACCCGGAAGCTGTACGCCGGCTCCCTCAGCCAGTAAAGCGAGATGAGCGCCGCAACCCTAGAGTCGTCCACGACTGGACCTAACGGTCAGGGGTCCCTTTACCTTTACCTAAGCTTGCATTGGCCTGTTTAGCTCAGTATTGTCCATTGTGACTGGTTATGGTGGCAGCTCCAGGAATTTAGGCAGAGGTCTCACCCAGTGCGCCCTGGAAATGTGAGGGCTTGGATCTGGGACCCCCTAGGTGCAATGTGGACACTCCGTCTACCCTGGTACCCCAATTTCCCCTGTGTGGCTGGGCAAAGCCTCCCTCCTCACCCTCCGCGACAACGATCAATAAGTTTCCACAGCATTGCACATCAATTTCTGGCACCTGGGCTCTCCACCCTACCTGTTCTTTATGATCCAATAAGGGGTCCCGTTCTGAGTCCCGTAGCCGACAGCCAGGACGGCGTGGTTCAAGGATGTCCCGCAGTTGGGGTAGTCAAAGACTCCTGGATGGAGGGGAAACAAATTTAAGGTCATATCGTTACTTGTCTCCTTGCCTTGGGGTGTTTGTGTTGCATAACCCCATCCCCTCCAACGTTTCTCCTCTGAAAATAGGGACGTCCTCTTCCATCCCCTCCACCGTTTCTCCCCTGAAAATAGGGACGTCCTATTCCATCCCCTCCACCGTTTCTCCCCTGAAAACAGGGACGTCCTCTTCCATCCCCTCCAACGTTTCTCCCCTGAAAATAGGGACGTCCTATTCCATCCCCTCCAACGTTTCTCCCATGGAAATAGGGACATCCTATTCCATCCCCTCCAATGTTTCTCCCCTGAAAACAGGGACGTCCTATTCCATCCCCTCCAACGTTTCTCCCCTGAAAATAGGGACGTCCTAAGGAAAAGTGGGATGTTCCGGGGTCAAATATGAAACCAGATGGCTTCTGTAAATCTGGGACTGTCCCTGGAACATAGGGACACTTGGAGGGTTTGCTGTACTCTGCTTCTACTGTCTTCAAAAACCAGTTCCCAGAAATCACAACTGGGGAGTGTGGCTGTTGACCTCAGGTCCTGGGTTCAGGATACTGATGTGGGCATCAGGGTTGGCCGCTGTAAGGACAGGAAGCTGGCCTAGAGGGGGCAATGAGCCAATCTAACAGGGCTTTCGATATTTTCCTATGTTGGATCATAAAGCAACTCTCCAGATTCCCTATACGGACGACTGTTTTCAATTCTACCCAGGGAGTTGATTCGTCGCTGCATTTCCCCAGAATTTTACCTGAGCTGTAGAAGTGAAAGTCGGAGGCGTCCAGGGCCACAGTAACTGGCCCATAAGTGGCAACAGCTTCCTGGAGGGCAGCCTCGTCGTTACTCGGGATATCCACGTAGCCGTTGATCCTGACTGCGAGGTTTGCGGATTTGTACGTACAAGCTAGATCCTGCAAAGAAACAGCAAGCAATTGCCATATTTTACCACGTATAAGACGCCCCCATGTATAAGACGCCCCCTATTTTCTATAACCCAAAATTAAGTTGTTTAGCTTTTTGGGGGGCGTGGGGGAGGTCACTTCCGCCAATCGCTCCCCCGCCTGCCCGTCACTTGCCACGGCCGCAGCCAATCGCCAGCAGGCCTTGCTGCAGCCACCAATCACCCTCCCAATCGCCGCTGCCAATCTCCTGCTTGCTGCTGCCATTAATCGCACCCCCCCCCACATTCACTATCCATGTATAAGACGACACCCAAGTTTTGCCAAATTTCTTTAGCAAAAAGCATTGTAAATAAATAATAAAAATTGTGCACCCCACCACCAAAACCATTCCGTTGTAACTATCCAACCTTCGAAAATTTCAACACCTCTCACGATGGTTTGACCCTTTCCCGTTTTAACCGTACAAATTATACATTTTTTCACCAATATACTAACACAGTACATTCAACCTTGGGCACATTACCTGATTGGGGGACAGGGGGACGGACCATGTTGCAGTATTTAGGGAATAGAGAATGTTGAAGAATGGCAGTGTTTTGGGTCCCGTATTACAGTGGTACCTCGGGTTAAGTACTTAACTTGTTCCTGAGGTCCGTTCTTAACCTGAAACTGTTCTTAACCTGAAGCACCACTTTAGCTAATGGGGCCTCCCGCTGCCGCCGCGCCAGAGCACGATTTCTGTTCTCATCCTGAAGCAAAGTTCTTAACCTGAAGCACTATTCCTGGGTTAGCAGAGTCTGTAACCTGAAGCGTATGTAACCCGAGGTACCACTGTACTTCTGAAAGTGCCGATGAGGTGGGTTAAGCCCCTTCAGTTCAAACTTAATAAAATAATTATCCTCTGTACCTAACTAAAGTTTGGCCCCAAAGGAGTGAAGATGGAGAAAGAAAAGAGATTCTGTTGAGTGTGGCGAACAGGCCACAGGATCACAGAATGGTAGGTTTCGTCTGGAAGTTACCTGTCCGACGTAGGGGTAGCTTTGTTCCGAGTCGAGTCCGTGGTTATCCATCACGTATTGGAAAGCCCAGCTTGGCCACCCGCCATTGCAGCCTTGGTTGCCCTGCTTCCAGGAGCAGTCGACCAGGTTTTGTTCGCTCAGCGAGACCAGCCTGCCAGTTGTCCGGGCGAGATAACCTTCCAGGGCTCCGGTGGCACTGAACGCCCAACAAGACCCGCAGCTACCCTGTGAAAAGGGACAAGCAATTTGTGTCAGGCTTCAGGGAATCAGCTTCCTCCCCCCATGGCAGTAGATAAGCAGAAGAAAGGAAAAGGAGTCTTCTTACCAGTTAGAAACTCTAATAATCACAGCGAGAGAACAAAGAATACATCTCCTAGGAATGGCGGTGCTCCCAGTTAAGGATAACACCCCCTTCCATCCCTATTAAGCTACATCACTTCTATTCCTCTCCCAAATGATTCCCCAAAATTCTTTTTTTCTATCATCTTTTTCATAAAAGTCCATGAAATGTTGTCAAAGGCCTCTTCAGCATCGATAAACAATAAGGCAGCTTGTTTCTCGTTTCTTATATCCAGATATTCAATAATATCTATTATATTCCTTATATTGTTTTTCATTTGGCGACCTGGTAAAAACCCGTTTGATCCCGTTGAATCTGTTAACCCTTTCTCTTCCAGGGTTTCTTCTCCTAGCTGTTCCCCATCTGATATTTCCCAGCTTCTGCCTTCTGAACTATGTCCCTCTGCAAACCACTGTTACAAATCTATACTGTTCTCCTGCTCCTGGGAAGTGAAATGAAACCATTTTCTTTGGCACAAGTTGAATCACAGCAGGCTAGAAGCAGCGAGTGGACGGGATGCATTGGGGGCAGGTGGAGAAATGGCGCCTACTTTCACCCCTCCCCACAATGGAGGGATTCTCATAATTGTAGCCAACTTTGAATCCCTGGCTTTGGTCATTTAAGCCTTCCCAAGTGGTGATGCTAAACTCACCTGATCTTTCACCGGGGTGACATAGCCTTTGGAGCGCCAGTCTACAGAGGATGGAAGCGACGGGTTGTCAGATTTTTGGAACAATGTTGTCCTCCGGCCACGCTCTCTGGGCAGTTCAGGGCTGAGTCCATTCAGCCGCTCCATGAACTCTGCTTTAGTCTGGGGGGGAGAGAAAAGTAGTCGTAACAACAACAAAAATGGCAGTGAATGTCCTGTGTGAGTGTCTGGAGGTGGTTGGAGGATGAGTGGCAGCTAACAGATTGGGGTCACCTTCAAAGGAAGCCCCACGGAGAGCGCATGGCAGTAGTCCAAGCGGGAGATAACCAGAGCATGCACCACTCTGGCCAGACAGTCTGCGGGCAGGGAGGGCCTCACCCTGCGTACCAGATGGAGCTGCCCTGGACACAGAATTGACCTGCGCCTCCATGGACAGCTGTGAGTCCAAAATATGATATTTTATCATGTTTTTAATATTCTGTTGGGAGCCACCCAGAGTGGCTGGGGAAGCCCAGCCAGATGGGCAGGCTATAAATAATAAATCATTGCTATTATTAGTATAGTGCTAGCTATTTTAGTATTTATACCCCGCACATCTGGCTGGGTTTCCCCAGCCAACCTGGGCGACTTCCAGCACAAGTAAAAACACAAATAAGACGTCAAATGTTAAAAATGTCCCAAAACAGGGCTGCCCCGCAGTGCAGCTCTTTTTGAGCTCAAAGCTCCTGCAATGTCATGTGATTCTAGTTTAGATATTATTTATTGTAACTGTTGAGTGGATTTCGGTTTAACTTATATATGTTGATATCATTTTATACTATTCTAATGATTGTTGAATGTTACTTTTTCATGTAGGTTGCCTATTTTAAAGTTGTTTCATCATCACATTTTTGTATTGCATTAGATTGTTCTTCAAGTCAGCTTGTAAACCACTTTGAGAATTGTAAGATAGAAGGACGGTATACAAATTAAAAAGGATGATGATGATGAATTGATCAGTCAGCTGGCAAAACCCTGAGCTCAAACTTCGCCTCCCTCTGTCGTGAATCCTTTGGTGATTTGAGGCCTCAAGAGAAGATTAACTAGTTCATGATACGAGCCGAGCTCTTACCAAATCTCCCAGGTGGTTCATTGCCATCCGATAGGAATGTTTCCCCCGGGAAGCTTCGCGGTTGTGCTCTTCAATCATCCGGAAGTTCTCTTCCCATATGGTTCTCCGGTGGTCCTCTGAGTTCCTCTGCAAGGAAGACACTTGGCTAAGAATAATGAATGTGGTCCAGGACCACAACTTCCCCAAAAAGGACCTTAGGAGACCTTGAGGCCAGAGCCCTGCTCCAGGAAATGATGCGACCAGCCAGGGTGGATTTGATTTAAATCAAATCAATTTAAACGATTTAAATCACTAGTCAGTAAGACTTGATTTAAATCACTAGTCAGTAAGACTTGATTTACATCATTTTTTATTTTTTACAGAAAGACTCATTCTTGCTGATACCGCCTTAATGTTTACAACCAGAGGAAGGTTTCATTTTTGGAATAATAAATTTTCAGAGTAGTTTTTACAGTTGTATCAAAAATTACTGATTTGGTTCTACTATTGGAAAATACATCGACAGATAATTATGAAATTATGGTGAGGTTTAATAAGTTAACAACTGCTTATATTTGGACAACTTTTCTGCTGTGCTTTATCAGAAGGAGAAAAACAATCCTTTCCTTAATAGCCATTTAAACAATTTATTTAACTAAAACAATAATAGTATAGCATATATATATCTGTGTTTGTTAACTGATGCGGTTAAGTGGTTTTTTTTAATTAAAAAAACCGCCTTAGACTGAGTTTGAGCACACATGAAAAACTTAAAATAAATCCTTATTTCCTGATGAATAGACTTTGGACTTTAATGTAACTTAATCAGAAAAATCTTTAGAAAGATTTTTTCTCCAAAAGCATTTTATTTTAAAAATCCGATTTAAATTTTTTTTTAAAATTCAGTTAAAAAAAAGATCGTTGATTTTTATCCACCCTGCTAGCAGCACAATTTGGCTGCTCTAATTTCATGACCAGCTGGAGAATGGGTTGGGGGATGTGTTAAGGGGGGACTCACCTCGCGGTAAACCTTATTGTGGGTCATCTTCCAGTCTCTCCAGGCTTGGTCCAGCGCTGGGTCCCGCGCTGCAGCAAAGGTCCTCAGCAAGACCAGCCCGGTCAGGGCCACCAAAGAGATCAGATGCATGTCTACACAGGGGAAAATCTAGTCAGTTGACACTAAAAGAAAAAGGTCAAGTTGCAGGCCTATGGGGCTGGAGTAAAAAGTTAAATGACCCCCTGGACGGTTAAGTCCAGTCGTGACCGACTCGGGGGTTGCGGCGCTCATCTCGCTTTACTGGCCGAGGGAGCCGGCGTGCAGCTTCCGGGTCATGTGGCCAGCAGGACTAAGCCGCTTCTGGCGAACCAGAGCAGCGCACGGAAACGCCGTTTACCTTCCCGCCGGAGTGGTACCTATTGATCTACTTGCACTTTGACGTGCTTTCGAGCTGCTAGCTTGGCAGGAGCAGGGACCGAGCAATGGAAGCTCACCCCGTCACGGGGATTCAAGCCGCCGACCTTCCGATTGGCAAACCCAAGAGGCTCAGTGGTTTGGACCACAGCGCCACCCATGTCCCTTTAAGAACTCAGAATCTGGCTCAGTATGTAGCAGCTTCCTATGTTCCTGAGTATTCTCCTAAAACCTTGTTGCCGTGAGTTCTGCAGGCTAGCAGATAACAGTGCAAAGAAAGGCCCTTTCTTTGGTCTGGTCCCGGATCTCCTCCTGATCAGTTCCATTGTAGGTGACCTCCCCGGATCTCCTGTCTCTCCCCCCATCCCCCCATCATTCAGCCCAGAGGTCCAGCTTTGAGGGCCTTCTGGCAGTCCCCTCCCTGCGAGAAGCGAAGTTACAGGGAACCAGGCAAAGGGCCTTCTTGGTGGTGGCGCCCTCCCTGTGGAATGCCCTCCCATCTGATGTCAAGGAAATAAACAACTACCAGACTTTTAGAATACATCTGAAGGCAGTTTAGGGAAGTTTTTAATGTTTGAAGTTTTCTTGTGTTTTTAATATTCTGTTGGGAGCTGCTCAGAGGACGGGGTATAAATAATAAATTATTATTGTTATTGTTATTGTTACATGCTGTAGTATCCATGCCCTTCTTTCTGGTTTGTCTCTAAAATAGTCTTATTTCCCCTGTTTCCACCATGCACGGTGCAGCCTCAACATGTTCTACCACTCCTTCTTAAATTCAATAAATAATAATTATGATGATGTTCACAGCCACTCTCCCAAAATGTTTCCCGCCAAACCTTACCTTCTCGCCCGAATCGAAAGATCTAGAGACTAGGATCTCGTCTGCCTCTCAACCTGCCTGGGTTCAGAATGAGCCAGAACTGCCTTTTTTATAGACACGGAGTCCAATTCACTTTAAGTTCTTGGGAACGTGACTGAGTGGAAGTGGCGTTTCATGGTCAAAGAACGCCGTGTGCCTGTTTACTTTGCCACGACTAGTGGGAAAAGCCGCAGCCGGGAGTTTGTGGGTGCCCAAAATCTCATCTTGCTCAATTTCTTTTCCTACGGGGGAAACCGCCCCCCCAACATCTTGTACTTATACAGTAGTTTCAAAGGTTCGAGGTGTTAGCCTTGTGAAGTGGGCAGAAGATGTCTGGCAGGGTATTCCTTCACCGTGACCAGTGGGGCAGATGACGGCCGCGTCACTTGGATCAGATTTAGGAATAATTTAGGAACACAGCGGTACCTTGATTCTCAGACTTAATCCGTTCCGGAAATTCCGTTCCAAAACCAAAGCGTTCCAAAACCAAGGCACGCTTTCCCATAGAAAGCAATGCAAAAGGGATCAATCCGTTCCAGACTTTTAAAAACAACCCCTAAAACAGCCATTTAACATGGATTTTACTATCTAACGAGACCATGGATCCATAAAATGAAGGCAATAAACGACGTACTGAAGTCGCACAATCAATCAGTCAGTAGCTGAACTGTGTTCCACGCAATCACAAAAATAAAACGGAAAAGCTGCAGAAAATGAAAAAGCAAAATAAATAGCAACAACAGACAGACCTCAGTGTAACACTCAAAACGAAGCACGTTCAGCTTCTGAAAAAAAGTTTGCAAACTGATACACTTACTTCTGGGTTTGCAGTGTTTGGGTTCCAAGGCGTCTGAGTACCAAGGCACCACTGAAATTCCATTATCTGATAAATGTCTCCATGCAATAACTCCTGCCTCATAAAGAGAGAGGGGATGTGATAAACTCTAAGATTGTCCTTGAAAAGCATATGGAAACTTTGCCTGGACCACAAGAAGGGAGGCAAAGAAGGCCTGTTCTTTTGTGCAAAGAAACAAAATACTGTAAGTCTTCTCCCCTTTTTCTTTTACACCTAGTCTGGGGTCTTCTGTAGCTCTGGGTCACAGAGGACATTCACCTCTTCTGTCAAAGTCCCTTCTCTCCCCAAATGCAGAAATGGACGGTTTCAACTTCCTTCTGTTTTGAGCATATGTTCACTATAGGTCAAATCCCTGCCGCGAAACTTTAACGCATGTGGCATCACCCAAACCGTCCTGGGAACTGTTTCTTGTTACGGGTGTGGGAACTGTGAAGGGGCGAACTACGGTTCCCGGGGTCCTTTGTGGGACGCTGTGTGCTTTGGACATGCTTAGAGTGCAGGGCTGGGTTTAGGTTTGATGTGGCCCTCAGCTACTGAAGGTAACGGGGCCCTTTATATGTCCAGCTGTTCTTTGTCAACAACAAATTGCCGCTGTTCTTTTGTGTTCAATACCATCAAAAAACCAAAGATCATGGCCACTGGTCCCATTCCCTCCTGGAAAACAGAAGGGGAAGAAATGGAGGCAGTGAGAGATTTGACTTTCTTGGGCTCCATGATCACTGCAGATGGTGACAGCAGTCACGAAATTAAGAGACGCCTGCTCCTTGGGAGAAAAGCGATGACAAACCTAGACAGCATCTTAAAAAGCAGAGACATCACCTTGCCAACAAAGGTCCGTATAGTTAAAGCTCTGGTTTTCCCAGTAGTGATGTGTGGAAGTGAGAGCTGGACCATAAAGAAGGCTGATCGCCGAAGAATGGATGCTTTTGAACTGTGGTGCTGGAGGAGACTCTTGAGAGTCCCATGGACTGCAAGAAGATCAAACCTCTCCATTTTGAAGGAAATCAGCCCTGAGTGCTCAGTGGAAGGACAGATCCTGAAGCTGAGGCTCCAAGACTTTGGCCACCTCAGGAGAAGAGAAGACTCCCTGGAAAAGACCCTGATGCTGGGAAAGATGGAGGGCACAAGGAGAAGGGGACGACAGAGGACCAGATGGTGGGACAGTGTTCTCGAAGCTACCAGCATGAGTTTGACCAAACTGCAGGAGGCCGTGAAAGACAGGAGGGCCTGGCGTGCTCTGGTCCAGGGGGTCACGAAGAGGCGGACATGACTAAACAACTAAACAACAACAAACTGTATTTTTCACTCCATAAGATGCGCCTGACCACAAGACACACCTAGTTTTTAGAGGGGGAATGCAAGAATTTTTATTTTATTTTAAGGGAGCGCTGTATGCACTCCAGGCTCTGCTCAGCACTCCCTTTCACGAGCCGCGTGGAGCGTGTGTGTGTGGCACTTGCAGGCTTTTCCCCAGGAGGGCGGGGTTTTCTACGAGGTGAGAGAAGGACAGCTTACAAGCCAGGGCACACTGGCAATTTCTGCTACGTGCCAGTTTGTGCCATCCACTTCAACAAGTCCTTCAGGAAGTCATTAATTGCGGGAGGTTGAAGTGGTTTGGCTATTTTTGTTTTGTTTGGTTAGCAATCGCTGTAAATGGAAACCACGAGTCAATAAAGTTATCGCCTTGTGCCATTTTTCAGGGAAGCCTGCTGGGACGGCTCAGCTGTTCTGATAACATTAATTCCCACACTTTCACCAGCCAGCCTTGGGGGTGAGGTCTGCCTGGGATTTTCACGTTTCCGACGACTTCTGTTTCAGAGGCCATATCTAAAAATACTACTATGCGAAGGAGACAGGCATTTAAATTTAGGGAAGCTTTCTAATGTTTGATGCATTACTGTATTTTAAGATTTTGTTGGAAGCCGCCCAGAGTTCCGGTACTTCAGGGTTTCAGCGGGTCCATAAATGCAGCCTGAACCGTCTGTAAACTGAGGTATGACTGTAGTAAACACAGGTCAATAGAAGACATTTTCGCTGCAAGACTTGAACTCGAGCCGATTTCATCGACAGCAGCGGATCAAAGCAAGAAACATTCGCTCAAAGCGCACAAATACATGGTTTTTATTGTTTTGAAAAGAAGCAAATTTGAAAACTTGACATGCAGCCTACGGAGTTGGATTGGAGAACTTGATTTTTATGCTCTGTCCGGAAGCCGCGGAGAAAGGAGGAAGAGGAAGGAAGGAAGGAGTAGGGGGAGGGAAGGGAGGAAGGAGGGAAGGAGGGAAGGAAGGAAGGAAGGAGAAAGGAGGAGGAGAAAGGAGGAGGAAAGAAGGAAGGAAGGAAGGAAGGGGCTCAATAAATGCTGAGGTTTCGCTGGTCCGAACTGCATGGATCCAGTAGACAAGGAAACGACAGCTGGTTAGAAGGGATAACTTGCATCCTCTGCTATTCCACAGAGGTTGACTCCTTTCTGCATTTTCATGTAGCCATGTTCACCCCAAGCCGAGCCCCAGCTGCGGGAGGGAAATAGAAATGGAGAGATGGTGAGAGCCTCTTCAGCAGGGGCCAGCAAACTTTTTCAGCAGGGGGCCGGTCCGCTGTTCCCCAGACCTTGCGGGGAGCCTCAAGCCCCTCTTTCTCACCTGTTCTTTAGGATCCAGTAGTCAACCAGTCTCTGGCCTTGATGTCTCTCAAACCCATAGCCAACGGCCAGCATCGCATGGTCTAGGTGGTCGCCGCATTGGCGGTTATTGTAGATTCCTGGCAGAGGAGGAAAAACAGAGAACATGGCTCTGGCACGTTGTGGAACAAGCGTCTATTCCAGCAGGGAGGGAACTGCCAGAAGGCCCTCGGGAGATGGACCCCAGTGTCCGGGGTGGAGACGCTCCTTCAGGTCTACTGGGCTGAGGCCATTTAGGGCTTTCAAGGTCAGCACCAACACTTTGAATTGTGTTTGGAAACGTCCTGGGAGCCGATGTGAGCCTTTCAGGACCAGTGTTATGTGGTCTCGGCGGCCGCTCCCAGTCCCCAGTCTGGCTGCCACATTCTGGATTAGTTGTAGTTTCCGGGTCACCTTCAAAAGCAGCCCCACGGAGAGCGCATGGCAGAAGTCCAAGCGGGAGATAACCAGAGCATGCACCACTCTGGTGACACAGTCTGTGGGCAGGGAGGGTCTCATCCTGCATACCAGATGGAGCTGGGAGACAGCTGCCCTGGACACAGAACTGACCTGCGCCTCCATGGACAGGTGTGAGTCCAAAATGACCCCCAGGCTACGCACCTGGTCCTTCAGGGGCACAGTTACCCCATTCAGGACCAGGGAGTCCCCCACACCCGCCCGCCCCCTGTCCCCCAAAAACAGTCCTTCTGTCTTGTCAGGATTCAACCTCAATCTGTTAGCCGCCATCCATCCTCCAACCCTCTCCAGACACTCACACAGGACCTTCACCACCTTCATTGGTTCTGATTTAAAAGAGAGCTGGAGCAAATTCCCTTTGTGTGGCCGTAGTTGGCCGGAATACACAATATTCCCCAAAATCTCCTGCATTGATGACTACTCTGCTTCCAAAGCTACCCCGTGGTTTTCTTCTCCATTGCAGCAACAACAGTCTCATCGTTTCCCAAAAGGGCACCTTACCGTGACTGTAAAACTGGAAGTCAAAAGCGTTTACTCCAACAGAAACCGGGCCCTCAAACGCCACCGCTTTTTCCAGAACCTTCTCATTCCCTGCTGGAATGTTTACGTAGCCCTTGCATCTTGCTGCAATGTCCCATTTCTTGAAACGACAGGTTCCATTCTGCAAACAGACAACGAAAAAAGGCTTAAACTCTTTTTAAAATTGGGAACGTTCTCTGTCCGAACGGTGCAGGAGAGATAGAGAAAGGATCTTTGCAATGCAGGAACCTTTTGCCCAGAAGTCAAGGCAGTGATGATACATTGGGCTAGAGATTTGGGGTATAATATCCAACTTCCATCTTGGGAAAAGTGATGGAAAGAGGAAAGGAAATTGAGTGCCTGCTGTTCGCTGAAAGAAAACTATAGGAAAATGACGTGTCGTTGGTATCTAACACCGAGTAGAATTGCAGAAATGTACAAAACGAGTTCAAATCAGCGCTGGAATCTCACTTCTTATACAATCTTTTTGGACTTCCACCAGCCCTTCTGATGATCCTCCATTCTTATCACTTATTCTGCATTTCTTAGATTCCTATTGCCTTTAACTATCTTAACTAACAGTTCCCCTCATTACCTTTTTTTTTTTTTTTTTTGCAATATTTCAAATAGTCCACCTTACAAAACGTCTCGCAAATCTACAACCGTTTTCGGTTTTCAAACATCTCAGAAGCCTTCTGGAACGGGTTACGTTCAAAAACCGAGGTTCCGCCATATACGGTTCAACCGTGAACATGCACGACTGTTTCGTTGGGACGTGGCTTTGGGACAGAAACGAGGAAAACAGGAAGGAAGGGGAGCAGAAAGGAAAGGTGAAAGAAATAAGGTTTTCTTTAACCTTGCGCCCGTGACTACAAAAATGGAAGGCCTTGCCTGTGTTATTTACCTGCACCTCATAGGGATAGGTGTGCTCTGAGTTGATGCCGTTTCGCTTCACGTATTCAAAGGCTTTGGTCGGCAAGCCTCCGTGGCAGCCCTCGTTTCCCTCTTTCCTGGAGCAGTCCACGAGGTTTTGCTCGCTCAGAGACACCAGCTGCTTCGTCTTTTTGAAGTGCAGGGCTTCCAATGCTCCCGTGGCACTGAACGCCCAGCAGCTGCCACAATGGCCCTGCAAGGAAATAAACAGAGAGGGACCGTTGGGTGTCAAATGCGGACGTTGAAAATGAAATGCCACCATTTCCAGAAGGAGGTCTTGGGGGTGGGAGTGGGGAGGGCAGTATGAACGCACAAATGAATCTTCATTTGCGTCAGACGTCGGCCATCGCAATAAAACAACAATACACTATACGAAGAATAGAAATGAAAAGTCAGTTGTATAAAATACATTTTAGGGCTTTGAATCAACGGTCAAATAGTGAATCTTATTCTGATTGCCCCAAGTTTTGTCAAGTTCTGACAAAAAGAAGATTATACATACAGTTGCCTTGCAAGTCGAACGTTTTGACTCTCGAACGCCGCAAACTTAGAAGTGAGTGTTCTGGTTTGCAAATTTTCTTTGGAACCCGAATGTCCAATACGGCTTCTGATTGGCTATAGGAGCTCCCTGCAGCCAATCGGAAGCCGTGCCTTGGTTTCCAAACATTTTGGAAGTCAGACGGACTTCCGGAACGGATTCCGCTCGACTTCCGAGGTACAACTGTAATAGATATATATATGTATGCCAATAAAGGGGGCAGGGAAGCTGCAGATATTTCTACTTTTGAAAACCAATCCGTCAAACTTTAGAAACAAGCAAATAAACACATCGCAGTAGCAAATTTCTGACTTGGACACCTGAATCTTCACCTGTGGCCTTCAACCCACCTGGTCTTTCACTGGGGTCACGTAACCTTTTGTGCGCCAGTCCACAAAATCGGGAGACTGCCGTTCAGAGAGTTTTCTGAATAACTCTGCGTTGTCGTTGCGTCGTCCGGTCTGGTTAAAGCGCAATCCGGTCATCTTCTGCTTGAACTCTTCATTGGTCTGGGGAGGAGACCAAAGTCATCAGCACAAAATCATCAGGAGTTGTGTGTCGTCGTCCCCCGAACTCCTCCTGTGTCACGGATCAAGCAATGAGCCCATCGAGCCCTTAGGGGACATGTTGCCTGGCTGTGCTGGAAGTTTTGGGGTGCAATCCTAACCCTCGACCCTCTACAGTGAGCAAGAGGTGACATGTGTCAGAGACCAGACTGAGGATTACAGCTCTGGCGAGGAATGATGGGAACCTCTCCCTTTGCCCGCTTCTGACCAGGTTCCTGAAGATGCCCAGGAAAAGTGGAGCAGTATAGATTTAGAGACTCGGTTTGCAGAGGGGCATGGGACGTGGGTGGCGCTGTGGGTTAAGCCACAGAGCCTAGGGCCTGCCAATCAGAAGGTCAGCGGTTCGAATCCCCTTGACGGGGTGAGCTCCCGTTGCTCAGTCCCTGCTCCTGCCAACCTAGCAGTTTGAAAGCATGTCAAAGTGCAAGTAGATAAATAGGTACCACTCCGGCGGGAAGGTAAACGGCGTTTCCGTGCGCTGCTCTGGTTCGCCAGAAGCGGCTTAGTCCTGCTGGCCACATGACCCGGAAGCTGTACGCCGGCTCCCTCGGCCAATAAAGCGAGATGAGCGCCGCAACCCCAGAGTCGTCCACGACTGGACCTAATGGTCAGGGCTCCCTTAACCCTTTACCTTTACCTTGCAGAGGGGCATAGTTATGTTATCAGGTTCTGCACTTGGGCAAGAAGAACCAGATGTGCAAATATGAGATGGGGGACACCTGGCTAACTAGCAGGGCATGTGATAAAGGATCTGTGGGTCTCTGTGGGCCACAAGCTCAACGAGACCCAACAGTGTGATGCTCCCAGGACGTTTCTGAGCACAATTCAAAGTGTTGGTGCTGACCTTGAAAGCCCTAAACGGCCCAGTATCCCTGAAGGAGTGTCTCCACCCCGGACACCGGGGTCCTCCTCCTGAGGGCCTTCTGGCGGTTCCCTCCCTGCGAGAAGCGAGGTTACAGGGAACCAGCCAGAGGGCTTTCTCAGTGGTGGTGCCCTCCCTTTGGGACGCCCTCCCACCAGATGTCAAGGAAATAAGCAACTATCTGACCTTTAAGAAGGCATCTGAAAGCAGCTCTGTCTAGGGAAACCCAGTATAAATAATAAAATTACATTATAGAAAACCAGGCAGAAGGCCTTTTCGGTGGTGGCACCCACCCTGTGGAACACCCTCCCTTCAGATGTCAAGGAAATAAACAAACTATCTGACTTTTAGAAGACATCTGAAGGCAGCCCTGTTTAGGGAAGTTTTTAATGCCTGAAGTTCTTATTTTGTTTTTAGTGCTCTGTTGGGAACCGCCCAGAGTGGCTGGGTAGAAATATAATAATAATAATAATAATAATAATAATAATAATAATAATAAGAAGAAGAAGAAGAAGAAGAAGAAGAAGATGCAGGAGCAGCAGCAAAAAAAGCTAATGCTATTCTAGGCTGCATCCACAGAAGTCTAGTGTCCAGATCCAGGGAAATCCTAGTCCCTGAGAGAGTGGAGATGTTTAGAAGTCGACTGATTGAAAGCTGGAGCAGAAGACAGGCAGAATGTCAGAGTTTGGGCACAGCCAGTTTGGGCCGAGGGAGAATTAGCTGCCCGCAGTTCCCACGACATGCGTTTGCTTACCCAGTCCCCAAACCGGTTCATTGCCAGCCTATAAGTGTGTTTTCCCTGGGCAGCCTCGCGGTTGTGCTGTTCGATCTTTTTCAGGTTGCTCTCCCACAAACTTCTGCGGAGATGCTCTTCCCCCTGGCGAGAAGACGAAATTGTTAAGGCTGCACATCATATACGACCCCCCCGCCGGGGTGTGTGTGTGTGTGTGTGTGTGTGTTAGTAAAGCAAACCGTCTAATTTGTCAGCGCCTAAATGATATCGAGCATCGGAACAACTTGGCCACAATAAGGAGATTTTGCCCATGGTGTGACTATTTTCCACCTTCCCCTTTCGACTCTCCGGCACCCTCTCTGCATAACTGGGCAATTCTAAAATATAGACGCGCTTTGACTCTCGCAAGATTGAATGCCTTGCCCTCGACTGGACTTGAGGGACGATGCCAACAGATTCCACATGGAAAATGTCCCTGCAGAGACGGCAGTTCCGAATCGGTGGCACATGCCCTTCTGGCTTGCCCTCTTTGTAAAGACTTGAGGAATGAGATTATCACCCCCCTTTTATTGCCCATTCCGAATCGCCCAGCCATTGCCCCAGGGTCCTTTCTCTTGGCAGATCAAGATGGGGGGGGGGAGAGAAAGAGATGGAGGAGAGAGAGAGAGAGAGAAAGACAGAGAAAGAGAAAAAGAGAGGGAGAGAAAGAGAGAGAGAGAGGAAGAGGGAGAGAGAGAGATGGAGAAGAGAGAGAGAGAGAAAGAGAAAGTGAGAAAGAGAGCAAAGGGGAGAGAGAGAGAGAGAGAGAGAGAGAGAAAGAAAGGAGGAAAGAAAAGAGAGAGAAAGAAAGAAAGAAAGAAGGAAGGAAAGAAGGAAAGAAGGAAAGAAGGAAAGAAAGAAAGAAAGAAAGAAAGAAAGAAAGAAAGAAAGAAAGAAAGAGTGTCCTTTCTCTTGGCAGATCCAGATGAGCAGGTGACAGCAAAGGTGGCAAGGTTTTTAGCTGGGACAATCAGAATTTGCTATGGGCGATGGCTGACGCAAATCAAGATCCATTCATTCATTCACCCCCCTCCCCGGCTTGAAAGCCACCACCAGTTGGCCACTGGAACTGGGCGCCAGGAAATGGCCAGGATTTGTCTGCGCTGGGATGCAGTAGGACTGGAGAAGCGAGTGCCTCTGAGCATGCACAGTTTTTGTGTGACCTCAAACCCACCTTGTGTTAGAAGGCAGAGAGTTTCCTTTGAGACCCCTTTCCTGGCTAATGCAAAGGGCATCTTTCTGTCTATGGGCTGAGCTCCCTATAGATCCCAGAGCAATCGCCTTGTTGAATCCAGCGAGAGTTTTGGAACCCCAAAATTTCAAATCCGCTGCAAATACTTAGTTACCATAACTTGATACACAAATTGCACTCTGGACATGTTCAGGAGAACACGGCTCAGGTTGCATAAGTTTCGACACAGAAGCAGGGAGCAAAACTCACCTTGGCATATATTCTTGGATGGGTTCTTTGCCAGAGATTCCAGGCATTGTCGAGGGCAGGATCCTGCGCTGTGACGAGGGGTGTCAGGAAGACCAGCCCGGTCAGGGCCACCACCCACAGGTGAAGCATCTCTACCTAGGAGACCAAAGTGTCATCACTCAATATTTGCTCCCCCCCCCGTAGGACTCATTCATCTTTACAGCGAGAAAAGTCGAAAGTCAGTTTGTCTCCTCTAGAATCATCCCCGTCGATTTCACTTATTTTGCTAACAGGCCGCTGGAATTTCTTGTGGCAGGAGTTCCACAGTTGGTTTGTGCATTTAAGGAGAAGGAATTCTTCCACTCCATTTGCCTAATGATTTCCGCTTATAGCATGTGGACAGAATTGGGCCTCTGTGGCAGAATTGGGCTCGTCGTTTCAAACGCCGGCGTCAAAATTCAGCATAGCCCCCACTCCCCTGCTTAAAGGCTTGTTTCCGAGCCTTTTAATGTTTTAATGTTGTATTTTAATCGTCTAACATTGTGTATGCCATAAAATGCCAACAGTGTCCTTCAGCTCTCTATATTGGACAAACAGGCCAGACCTTACGCCAAAGAATAAACGGACATAAATCGGACATCAGGAGTCACAAGACAGAGAAACCAGTAGGAGAACATTTCAATCTCCCAGGACATTCTATACAAGATCTCAAAGTAGCTGTTCTATTACAAAGGAATTTCAGAAATAGACTGGAAAGAGAAGCTGCTGAATTACAACTTATCACCAAACTCAAAACCATGGAGAAACCTGGTCTGAACAAAGACCTTGGATTCTTATCTCATTATACATGACAAAGCCATTTTTCACCTTTTCACCCCTTGCTTTTTCCTGTAAGACCTATTGCAGTCGTTAAGAGTCGTCAACAGGCTCATCACAGCTATCTGCCAATCACCCATTCCCACCACCCTTCTGAGTAATACCCCTCCCCACCTTCTCACTATATAGAAGGGTCTGGAAACTTCTGTTTCAGTGTATCTGAAGAAGTGTGCGTGCACACGAAAGCTCATACCAAGAACTGACTTAGTTGGTCTTTAAGGTGCTACTGGAAGGAATTTGTTTTGTTTTGACTATGGCAGACCAACACGGCTACCTATCTGTAACTGGCACTCCAGAGACTGTCTGATATCAACAGGGGGAGAGCCTTTTTTTGCGGGAAGGCGATCATTTCAATTTTAACCTCGTCCCAGATACCCCCCCCTTGAATCAATGCCCCATGTACTTTATTTATCTGCTTGTTTCCTTCTTAGTTGGTCGATAAAAATATCATGTGGCAGGGAGTTTCGCAGGAGGGGCTTAAATGAGACCCTCCTTCCGTCTTTTTTCAACTCCCTATTTTGAAAAGACTGATTCTGATTAATTAAATAAGAACGTCTCCACCCAGAACTCAGCTCCTTGTTTCAAATGCCAACATCAGAAGTTAGCGTCGCCCCGACTCACCTGCTTAAAGGGTCATGTCTGAGTGAACAAAAACGAAATTTACCACTTGGGATATTTGAAGAAATGTTAATGTTGGAAGTCGAAGTCTTTGCCAAATACACACCCAGGCAGAGTCTGACGTCAAAAGGGTGAGAATCTTTTAACCTCATCCCAGATACCCCACCAATATTTTTTTCTCGTGTTCCCAAACTCTCTCCAATATGGGTTTCAGTTCCCCAAAATGCAACATACCTCTCTTCCAGCCAAAAGGGTCTTGTCCGTCTGTCCTTGTCCGTCTGTCCTTGTCTTGTTTCTCTCTGTAGTAAAAAGCATCGCTGGTCCTCTTTTTATAGGTGAGACTCCACTCAACATCCTTCCTGCCCACAATTCCTTGTGACATTCTTGCCTCATTGATTCTGCAGAAGTCCAGAAAACCCGTGAATCTGAGTGCTGGGTTCTGGGTTCATCTTTCCAAACTCTCAGGTTGCACAACTTTTCTAAAGAAATAACGTTTTTCAGGGTGGAGCAGAAATCGGTTCGATTTTTTTCTGTTGCCGTTATATGCAAAATATCCTTTCAGCCTATTTTTTTTTAAAAAACCATTTTAATTCATTTTCCATTTAATCATATATAATCACATCATTATTTCCACTTTACCTCTTTGGCCCTTTAGAGCCTATGGACTTCCTTCCCTCCCACCTCTTGGCTTTCAAAGCTAACCTTTATATCACATGTTCTAGTAGCAGGTAGCCCCAGACTTGCTTGCCTGAACTGAAGTTCAATACGGATAAGACCGAGAGGGGTCAGCAAACTTTTTCAGCAGGGGGCCGGTCCACTGTCCCTCAGACCTTGTGGGGGGCCGGACTATATTTTGAAGAAGAAGAAAAATGAATGAATTCCAATGCCCTAAAATAACCCAGAGATGCATTTGTAATAAAAGCACACATTCTACTCATGTAAAAACATGCTGATTCCCGGACTGTCTGGATTGAGAAGGCGATTGGGCCGGATTTGGCCCCCGGGCCTTAGGTTGCCTACCCATGAGGTAGATAGTTAAGAGCTTAGGTGGCTTCAGCACCCAGAATTCAGCGCCCGGGTGCCCGCACCCATTGCACCCCTGGGTAAAGACGGCCCTGGCTGGAAGTCCTTCATCTGAATCTCTCCTGTTATTCTCAACTTCTGTGTTTCTTTACTTAGTCATTCATGTTTGGCCCAGAGCCCCCGCAAGGAGCCCACGGCATCCCAAGACCCTCCACAGATGCTCGCAACAACAACCCTGCAATGTAGACTCAGAAGAGATCAGGAATTTACATTTCAAGAAGGATATGGATGCAGATAGTTATGTATGGAAGTGAGAGCTGGACCATCAAGAAGGCTGATCGCCGAAGAATGGATGCTTTTGAATTCTGGTGCTGGAGGAGACTCTTGAGAGTCCCATGGACTGCAAGAAGATCCAACCTCTCCATTTGGAAGGAAATCAGCCCTGAGTGCTCAGTGGAAGGACAGATCCTGAAGCTGAGGCTCCAAGACTTTGGCCACCTCATGAGAAGAGAAGACTCCCTGGAAAAGACCCTTATGTTGGGAAAGATGGAGGGCACAAGGAGAAGGGGACGAAGGAGGACGAGATGGTGGGACAGTGTTCTGGAAGCCACCAGCATGAGTTTGACCAAACTGGGGGAGGCAGTAGAAGACAGGAGGGCCTGGCGTGCTCTGGTCCAGGGGGTCACGAAGAGGCGGACACAAATAAACAACAACAACAAATGGATGCAGATCATTGCGTCCTGGCGTCCAAACAACGCTTATTTTTCTGCGAAGCACACCAGTCCCTCGGAGTGGAGTAACCCATTTCCTCTTGCCTCAAGCCGCAACAATTGTGTCAGTCCTTGTGGTCTGTATTGTCGTTTCCCAATTCCGCGCCTGCGTATACAGAACAGCTGACTCGTGCTAAGGATGCGTTAGGCTGACGATCTTCCCCTTGTTTTTCTCTCGATGCACCACCGGTAGATCATTTTCATATCATTTTCTTTTAGCGTAAAATTTCAAGTCTGCTTTCCATAACCTTTCTCAATCTGAAAGCCGAATATTATGCCCCAAATCCCTTGCCCAGTGTGTCCTTACAGGTTTAACCTGTTCATCTTTTGTATACGACCCCAAAAGCAATCTGTCCATTTTCGACAGTAGTTTTGGATTGTTTTTAAACAGATCTTTTTGAAACCTTGAGGTCTCACGACTTAAACCTTTCTTTTTGTCTGTCTTGAAAGTATAATTTAATTGGTGAAATTGTAATCAGACCCTTATCTCTTCAAAATAAATCCCTTATGTCTTCAAAATCTTTCAGTTTCACTTGTATTTTATCTATAGAGCAGGTGAGAGTAAATGTGGATTAATTATCTCTACTTCTCATTTTTATAGTTCTCCGTATTTCCACATCAGTTTGTGGATATTTTATAACAACGTCCTCCTGAGATTTCAACAGCACTTTCAGTCTAAATTTCTCACAATATGCACATATATATTTTTTGCAAAGCGATATTACAGAATGGAATGCATTTTGATGTTATTTTCACTAGTACGAGCACTAATATGTGCACAGTTCACCCTTGTCTGTGCATTTGTTTGTTGTTGTTGTTTAGTCGTTTAGTCTTGTCCGCCTCTTCGTGACCCCCTGGACCAGAGCACGCCAGGCCCTCCTGTCTTCCACTGCCTCCCCCAGTCTGGTCAAACTCATGCTGGTAGCTTCGAGAACACTGTCCCACCATCTCGTCCTCCGTCGTCCCCTTCTCCTTGTGCCCTCCATCTTTCCCAACATCAGGGTCTTTTCCACGGAGTCTTCTCTTCTCCTGAGGTGGCCAAAGTCTTGGAGCCTCAGCTTCAGGATCTGTCCTTCCAGTGAGCACTCAGGGCTGATTTCCTTCTGAATGGAGAGGTTTGATCTTCTTGCAGTCCATGGGACTCTCCAGAGTCTCCTCCAGCACCAGAATTCAAAAGCATCCATTCTTCGGCGATCAGCCTTCTTTACGGTCCAGCTCTCACTTCCATACATCTCTACTGGGAAAACCATAGTTTGAACTATACGGACCTTTGTTGGCAAGGTGATGTCTCTACTTTTTAAGATGCTGTCTAGGTTTGTCATTGCTTTTCTCCCATTTGTTTGTACACTGCAAAATTCAAAACTGTGCAAATTTCAAAAGACGGTTGTGCTTTCGTTTCGGTATTGTTTTGGAGCATAGGTTGGTTCACATTTTAAAACGCAGAACGAATTGAATTTCTAATCTGGAAAATGCAAACCTCACTGAATTCCACCACCACGTCCCTGATTCTGAGTCAACCTGCGTTGGGCCGCACCGTTAAATTCCTGATTCTGCGTTTTCAACCTTTGCAGACTACAATGTGCCCTCGAAGAACAAAAGAAAAGCAAACATACCTGCTTATATTACCTTTGCTAATTAATTCATTTCATGGTTATCTGACTCATTCTCTCCCTTATATCGCCAAATCTATGCTTCTGTTTTAAAATCTCCAAATCTGTGTTGATTTTTAAAGCACAGCCTGTAACTCGAAGGAACTTAAAAAGGAAGTATCACTATTAAATTTGTACACCTCCCTGTACCGCAGGTCTCAGCCACAACAATTGTGTCAGTCCTTGTGGTCTGTATTGTCATTACCCAATTCCGCGCCTGCGTATACAGAGCAGCTGCCTCGTGCTAAGGATGCGTTAGGCGGACGTTCTTCCCCTTGTTTTTCTCTCTTCAACCCCAAAATCGGTGCATCAGATCTCGAAGCCCTGGGCTACTTTCCTGTCTTGCAGCCGGGCGTTGCTAAGCTGGCGCCCTCTGGGCAGTCTGTGCTACAACTCCCAACAGTTGCAGCCAGCGCCTGCTTAGCGAAATTCCCAAGATTTGATCGCAGGACAGATGTTGCAGAAATGACGGAATATTTTATCTTTTTTTTAAAAAATCGTTTTTATTTGATTTGACAAACTTCAAGTTGTAACAATGCCAAATACCTACCTATCATCTATCTATCTCTCTCTCTCTCTCTCTCTCTCTATCTATCTATCTATCATCTATCTATCTATCTATCATCTATCATCTATCATCTATCATCTATCATCTATCATCTATCATCTATCTATATCTATCTATCTATCTATCTATCTATCTATCTATCTATCTATCTATCTATCATCCATCTATCTATCATCTATCATCTATCTATCGCTATCTATCTATCTCTATCTCTCTATCTCTCTATCTCTCTATCTCTATCTCTATCTATCTATCATCTATCTATCTATCTATCTATCTATCATCTATCATCTATCTATCGCTATCTATCTATATCTCTATCTATCATCTATGTATCTATCTATCATCTATCTATCTATCTATCTATCTATCTATCTATCTATCTATCTCTATCATCTATCTATCTATCTATCTATCTATCTATCTATCTATCTATCTCTATCTATCTATCTATCTATCTATCTATCTATCTATCTATCATCTATCTATCTATCATCTATCTATATCTCTATCTATCTATCTATCTATCTATCTATCTATCTCTGTCATCTATCTATCTATCATCTATCATCTATCTGTCTATCTATCTGAATCTTTCGAATTCCCACCATCCCCTCCATGGGTCCTATTGTCAACATTTTCAACTATGTATTATTTCATAATCGATATGTTGTATCTATCCATATTGTCCATAGTGTTTGTTACATTACAAGAGTTACAGAGATCCTGCTAATGTTTTTGTCTGCTTAGCAGGGCCAGATTCAGTTTTGGTGTGGCCCTCAGCTACTGAAGATAATTTGGCCCTTTATATGTCAAGCTGTCAACAACAAATTGCTGCTTTTTTGTGTGTTGAATATATGCTATATGGTCATTTATGGACCTAATAGGTATCCAAAGCACATAGCATTTGCACATAGCAAAATATGTAGTTTATCAAAGTCATTGTTGAACTGAAATACAATTAATAAGAAGTATATTAATAGTGAAATACAATGAAGAAGTAGTAGATTAATAGTTAAATAATCATTAAGCTCTAACTTAAAATGATTTTTGATTCATAACAAGCTTAATAATGCAAACATTGGCATTTGGCAAGGACAAAAGTTCCTTTAGAAACACCGTTTACAAAGACTCATCATCTAGTCTCTGGAAACTTGCTATAACATGAAATAATAAGAGGTGCAAATATATGATGCAAACTACTAAGAATGATAAATAGCAGAATGTAGGCAGCCTATATATAGAAAGGAGCAAACCAGGGATATTTGAGGGAGCAGGCTAGCAGGCGGCGCCCAAGACTCACATCAGAGGAGCCGACACAACACAAAACACTGTTGCTGGATGTAGGTTTTATTTTATTTGTCTTTTATCTTATATTTTGGAAATGTACATCCAGTTGTTGTTTTTTCCCTTTAAATAATTTTGGGGGCCCCCAAGAGAGTGGGGCCCTAAGCTAGAGCTTGTTTACGTAAATCTGGCACTGTATTCAACCATGCCCCAGCCTTTTCCAAACCATTCATCCTGGACTAAGGGACTTTGTGTGAGCTGCTTTGGTTGCCATTTTTTGATTTAGGCGTTCCATTTCACATCCTCCCGAAAAAACATAACTTGACAACAACAGCCCAGTCCCTGCGACGAAAACATGTTTTCCCCCATCCGCTTCTCACCAAATTGCGGGGAGAACCTAGAATTACGCAGAGGGCATTCATTCTTTTCTTTAAAGTTGTCGCAATTCCTCTTCGCCCCTTGGGGGTTTCTAAATACCAATAATAAAGAAAACGAAGAACGCAAGAAAGAATGCCTGTGATTAAAACCAAATAATAATATTCCGAGCTTTTCCTGGAGGGGCTGGGATGGGAAAAATGGCAATTTTGACCACGGTATATTTATCCTATTATCTGAAACCCCTGATGAAATTGGGTGGTTCGGAAATCGGTTTCTGCAAAAGCGCAATTGCTGTAGGAGAGATAATATTTTTCCGGCTGCAGATAATGTGGTTGATGTTTTTGTGTTGGCTGTTGCTGCAGGACAGCTGTGCGATGCTGAAGATCATAAGACAATTCATCAGACCTTTGCGACTCCAGGAAAACTGCTACAGCCCAGGTGATCTCATTGTCGGTGGGAATTTGCCTCTCTTCAGAGCTCTAGTCAGAAAGTTATCCTTTAAACAGTATTTCAGAGAAGGGGACTCCCCCCATTTCATGTAAGTTCTCGGAGAGGCAGAAATTGTGGATTAGCCCAGTATTTTTTAAAAAGTGCAATAATAACCTTTATATCCAGTTTTTATTAAATTTTCTGTGTCACAATTCAAAGCCCTCCCTTTTACATCCTTAAGATATCAATGACTTCCCTTCTTCTCCTTCCATGGTTCATTTTACACATTTCCCAAAAAACAACAATATTCAGTATTCCATTACTGCATCCATCAAAACTTATTCACACTGTTGAATTTATCTTAATGCTGCCAGCGTTTTCAGCTGTTTATCCCTAAACAGAAAAGACCCTGAGTATTTTTTGGGAGGGAAAGTACTTTGCAACTGAGAAGAATTGGTCCCCTTTTCAGAGTTTCTAAGCAAAAGTTCAGCCCTTTATGATACAGGAAATCATTTTTTAAAAAGTTAAACCCCTATTACACACGATACGATAAAGATACGACAATCTTTATTGTCATTGTCCCATACAGAACAATGAAATTGAAAAAAAACTACATCAGACATTCAAAAACCCACAAGCCTGCTATCCCAGCTATCCCAACCTGGTTAGCCCCCTAAAACCTCTGATATCTCATAATTGATATCAGATATACTCCCACAGAGACTACCTTACACTGTGTTTAAAATAAAAATCACATTTGAATAGAAACTGTTTCTCAGGCAGCTGGTCCTAGTCTTCATAACCCAGAGGGCAGAAGCTGAAAGAGATAATTTCCGGGCTGCGCACTGTCCTGCGCTATCTCTGCTGCTTTCTTATGGCACCTGGAAACATAGATTTGATCCAAGGTGGGAAGAGTGCACCCAATTATTCTCTCCGCAGTCTTTACAACCCTGGACAGCATTGTTTTTTCTTGACCGTGCAGCTCCCAAACCACACACAGAGACCATAAGTTAATACTCTCTCAAAAGTACAGTGGTAAAATGCCATCAGCAGGTCCTTTGAGAGACTGTTTTTCCGGAGGATTCTCAGAAAATGTTACTACTCTTGTTGTAGCCCCATGCCCAAGAACTACCAGTATATTCTGGCTTTGGGTTTTGCCATCCAGGAACTCAACAGGGACTTGATGCTTTTGCCCAACGCCACTCTGGGCTTTCGTATCTACCAGGAAAGCAGTTTTGCAAACAAGCCCACGGAAGCCAGCCTTGCCCTCATCTCCACGCGGAGACAAATGGTGCCAAACTACAACTGCGACAAGCAAGACAAGCTGCTGTCCGTCATTGGCAGCCTCGACTCAAAGACGTCGAGGCAGATGGCGTCGATCTTGAGTGCCTTCAAGATCCCACAGGTAAGGAGAGAAATCGATCAGGGTTCTGGGTTCCTTCGGCGCAGGGATACAAAATACACACTCTGCAAAACAGCTCCATGGCGTGTGGGCCACCTTCTCGACCAGCAAAAAACAACAATGCTGTCCAGGGTTGTAAAGACTGCGGAGAGAATAACTGGGTGCACTCTTCTTAAAGGGAGGGGACCCCTGACCATTAGGTCCAGTCGTGGCCGACTCTGGGGTTGCAGTGCTCATCTCGCTTTACTGGCCGAGGGAGCCGGTGTACAGCTTCCGGGTCATGTGGCCAGCAGGACTAAGCCGCTTCTGGAGAACCAGAGCTGCGCACGGAAACGCTGTTTACCTTCCCGCCAGAGCGGGAAGGTAACTTTGACATGCTTTTGAACTGCTAGGTTGGCAGGAGCAGGGACCGAGCAATGGGAGCTCACCCCGTCGCGGGGATTCAAACCGCCGACCTTCTGATTGGCAAGCCCTAGGCTCAGTGGTTTAACCCACAGTGCCACCCGTGTCCCGCACTCTCCTTACCTTGGATCAAATCTACGCTTCCAGATGCCATATGAAACCTGCAGAAATAGCACACCCTGGAAATGATCTCTTTCAGCTTCTACCTCCTGGAAGAAGGTACAGGGTTATAAAGACTAGGACTAGCCTCCTGAGAAACAATATCCAAATGCAATTGGTTTTAAACGCAGTGTAAGGTAGTCTTTATGTGAGTATATTGTATTCACTTATGGGGTATCAGAGTTTTTAGGGGGTTAACCAGGCTGGAATAGCAGGCTTGTGGGTTTTTGAATGACTGATGTAGATTTTTTCAGTTTTGTTGTTCTATATGGGAGAATGACAATAAAGATTATCGTATCGGAAATAAAGCCATTCCTTTTTTCAGCTCGGTTACGGCTCACCCAAACTGGGATTTGCATCTCCTTCTTTCTATCGCATCGACCCCAACGAGACCCTTCAGTTTGGGGGTTTAGTCTCGCTATTCCTGCATTTCCGCTGGAATTGGGTGGGACTCATCGCTTCGGAGGATGACAGCGGCGAAATTTTCATCCAGTCTTTGGCACTGCTCCTCGCCCGAAACGACATCTGTGTGGCGTTCACGGAAAAGGCTGTGCCAGAAACCCACGTCATTTTGCCGCATTTGAAACAATGGGCGAAACAAGTTTCAAAGGTTTACAGGAGTGAGGCTCAGGCGGTGGTTTTCTTTGTAGACGCCAATTCCATCAGATATTTAATGGCGCCCATCACCCAACCGATGAAAAGCAAGGGGACCTCAGTTGGGAAGGTTTGGATCCTGACATCCCGGTGGGATTTCGCCGCTGCGAGATCCGCCAGAACGTTTAAGTATCTGAAACATTTCCATGGGTCCATTTTCTTCAAAATCCGCACGAGAAAAGTGCCTGGGTTCGACAAATTTCTCTCTGCTTTAGATCCATACCGGTCTCCAGAAGACATCTTTCTCTGTGGCTGGTGGGAAGTGGTATTTGACTGTAAATTTCTGAAACCGGACCAGAATGTTTCGAAGAACCAGCGGAACTGCACAGGCCGGGAAAAACCAGAGGATCTCCCAACCTTTGTGTTTTCAAAGAAGATGACTGGTTACAGTTACAGCATCTACAACGCTGTCTATTCTATGGCCCACGCGTTGCACGACGCCATGTATTCAGCTGGATCCAAACTTGCAATGGTGCCTCGCGGCAAGAGGCTTCTGACTCTCCAGCCTTGGCAGGTAACGTCTTCGCAGAATCAGGTACAGGTGTGTTCCCCACTTCCGCACGATCGACTCGTGTGCAACTGCGTATCCGCGTGGCGCCAGGAAACCATCAAATCGTTGGGTTTGAACCTGGAAATGGCAAGAGAGTTGGCTCATGAGAAGACCCTTTCTGGAGTCCCTAGAAGATGTCAGTGAGGGTCAAGGAAGTTCCAAAGAGCCCAGAGGCGCCATGGGGCTTTTTCTGAAAGGCTGCTCAGTCTCCCCACCTGGACCAGATATCTGACCTTCACTTGAATTCGAGTCGCAGCAATCTTTTCTCTTTAAGAAAAACAGAGGGCAGGTCCAAAGTCAACTCACCACAATGGTTGTCTCACAATATGTCTCCAGACCCGTTTCACAACCGCAACTTGACAAACCTCTTTCATTTCACTTCTGATTAAATATCCAAAAGTTCTACGTAAAAACTCCAACACCTATTTTAAACATTATCAACTTCCCACCACATTTCCCATGTTTCTCTTATCCACCCCCTGCTTTGCCGAACCCTGTCTCCCCTATTTTTAAAATACATAGTCGTAAGGCAATAATCTTTAATCGTTCTGTGGCTCATAGTTCAAAACCTGCTGGCGGATTCTTCATGCTGTAGTATTTCTTCAAATAACCCGGGGGGAAATGCTTCCATTGTTCAAAAAAAAAAAAAAAAAAAAAAAACCAAAAAAAAAAACAAAAAAAAACAAAAAAACCCCAACCATCAAAACACCAACAATCTCATTTTAGCTGTTAGCTTTGTTGATTCGACATAGTCCATAACTTTGCTGATCTGTTCTTCTCTACTGGGAACTTTTTCCATTTCTGAGCATAAAGAATCCTAGCTCCTGTAGTTATATACATAAACAACTTAACCATCTTCTTTGCAATTTCTATCCCTATAATCCTTAGAAGAAAAGCTTCAGGAGTGTTTGTTTATTGCTGTTTTTTGTATATTCGGTTCAAACATCTTTTTTAGCTAATCACATATCATTTCCCCAAATACCCTCGCTTTTTTACAAGTCCCCCGCATATGGGGGGAAAAAGAGAACCATCTATTTGCACTTGCAGCACTTATTAGAAACCTTCTTATACATTTTAGATAATTTGTCAGGTATTAGAAATACTATCACATATCTCTTTAATTTCAGATTCTGTCCTCTTTGAGGAAGATTCGGTTTAACAACACGGCGGGGGATGAGATATATTTTACGGAACATGACAAGAGACCGGCAGCCTATGATATTCTGAACGGCGTCTTCTTCCCCAACGGATCGTGGGCCGAAGTGAAAGTTGGAGGTTTGGATCCTCGCACAGCCCCAGGAGAGGACTTCAGCGTTAACCCCGATGCAATCGTGTGGGTTACTCAGGTGCAGACAATCTGAATACTCCATATTCATGTCCAATTCTTAGGTTGGGGCAGACAGAAGACAAGAGCATGTCAACTTGCTATCGAATCCCTTGCTTGAAAAATTGCTGCCAAATCCTTTGAGAATGTAACAGCATCTTTTGCCGAATCAAACCAATGGCTTTTATTTAGTTGAGAGTTTTTGACTAAATATTGACTATTGCACTAGATTTCATTCTCCGCAACGTAGCTAGCATAATAATAATAATATTACATTTTATTTATATCCCGCCCTCCCCAGCTGAAGCCGGGCTCAGGGAGGCTAACAACAATAAAACAGTACAAAAGTACAGCATCAACAACACTCTAAAAATCATTCATTATAAAATTAATTAATTCAAGCCACTGGCAACCATTGGGCCAGAGCTCCGCGAAGATTGCCGAGGGAGAGAGTCAGGCTGTGCCCTGGCCAAAGGCCTGGTGGAATAGCTCTGTCTTGCAGGCTGCTAATGATAATATATTTTTAGCTCAAACTCTGGTTATTTCTTGCTTAGATTGTTGGAATCGCCTTTGGGTTGGTTCCCCAGAAACTCATGTTAATCCTCTCATTTTCATACAAAAGGCTGCGATGGGTATCACTTCCTTGGTGTGTCAATTGTACCACGCTTCCATGTGACAGCCCTTCAGATATTTGAAGATATATCTCCTCTCAGCCTCCTCTTTTCCAGGCTAAACATTCTCAACTCCTTCGACCGTTCCTCATCAGGCATGGCTTCCAGACCCTTGACCATCTCGGTCACCCTTCTCTGCCCACCTTCCAGCTTGTCAACATCCTTCTTAAATTGTGCTGCCCAGAACTGGACACAGGATTCTATGACTTCCCCTGATCTGGACACTAGACTTCTGTTGATGCAGCCCAGAATTGCAATAGCTGTTTTGGCTAGCTGGTTTTATGATATGTAATGAAATGACTTCTGAATGATGCATGTTAAAATTATTAATTTGTATTGCATTGTTCATATTTTAATACTCTGTTGGAAGCTGCCCTGAGTGGCTGGGGAAACCCAGCCAGATGGGCTGGGTCTTAATAATAAATTCTATTCTATTCTATTGCTTAGTTCTGTACAGAGCTATGCACATAGATGACACAATATAAATTATTATTATTATTATTATTAAGAGATTTGGGTTTCTATTTTTGTGGTGCCAAATAACTTATCAATATGTTTCCCTCACCCCACAAGTTGTCCACCTGTGACCAGCAAGACAGAAGTTCTTCGAAGTAGCAAGAGAGAAACGTTCATCTTGTGCAGACAAAAATCTAGCAATGTTATTTTTCCCCCTCCATTTTAGAAGACCCCATTCTCCAGGTGTGTAGAAAGTTGCCCTCCGGGACAGAGCAGAAAAGTTCTAGAGGGGAGGCCGGTTTGCTGCTACGAATGTGTCTCTTGCCCAGAAGGGACCTTCTCTAACCAGACAGGTAGGTCCAACTTAGGCACCCAAATCAAAGCGCAGAAGTTGTTTAGACAAGAGTGGCTTGGAGAGAGACAGAGACCTGGGGCGAGGAGAAGAGGAATAGTTTAAGGGATAAGGTTTCCAGGAATGTTTGGGTGAATGACGCCATCTCATTGGGTCAATAACACAAAAAGAAACTTCATTGCATGTGTGAAGTATCTCAGTTCTGTTTCTTTGTACCAGACGCCGCTCACTGCACCAAGTGCCCCGAAGATCAATACCCAAACAAAAACCAAGACCAGTGTATTTCCAAGAAAACCAACTTCCTCTCTTACCAAGATATTCTTGGGATGGTTTTAGCTTCTCTGGCTCTCCTGCTGTTCCTCACAACCTCCCTAGTGCTGGCAATCTTCATCCAACAACGCGACACACCCATCGTCAAAGCCAACAACCGAGACCTCACCTACGTCCTCCTCGTCTCCCTCCAGCTCTGCTTCCTCTGCCCCTTCCTCTTCATCGGCCATCCCAAGAAGACCATCTGCCTTCTCCGTCAAATGGCTTTCAGCACCGTTTTCTCTGTTGCCGTCTCTTCCGTACTGGCAAAAACCATCACGGTCGTCCTGGCGTTCGTGGCCACCCAGCCGGGAAACGTCGCGAGGAAGGTTTTGCGGAGACAACCGGCCAACTCCATTGTGGTGGCCTGCCCGTTTATCCAAGCCGTTATCTGTGCCGTCTGGCTCGCAACCTCTCCGCCATTCCCAAATCTGGACTTCCATTCCATGAAGGGAGAGATTGTAGCCGAATGCAACAAAGGTTCGGCCGCCATGTTTTACACCGTCCTGAGTTACCTGGGTTTTCTGGCCCTGGTCAGCTTCCTGGTGGCTTTCTTCGCTAGAAAGTTGCCCGATAGTTTCAACGAAGCCAAGTTCATCACCTTCAGCATGTTGGTCTTTTGCAGCGTTTGGGTTTCCTTCGTCCCAACCTACCTGAGCACCAAGGGAAAATTCACGGTGGCCGTGGAGATCTTCTCCATCTTGGCTTCTGGCGCTGGTCTCCTGGGTTGTGTTTTCTTCCCCAAATGTTACATTATTCTCCTGAGGCCTCACCTCAACAGCAAAGATCATCTAGTTAGGAAAAAAGTGTAAGATAATTTAACAGAATTTTAAAGTTAAATTATTCTGTACAGTAAATAAATAAATTCCATTCCGTATCTGGTTTTTTCTGACTATTGTGCCGCTGTTTATTAGTGTCGTAGTTTTCTTGGAGTTGAGAGGAAGCTGATTGTTGCTATTTGAGTTAAGATAGGGGGACCATTTAATATTTACAGCTATATATTCTGTTTTTAAAAAATATCTAGCCAAAAAAAGATAGTCACGTATTTCTATGCTTTGCTAAATGTTCCTTCTTCTTCTTGAATCATCCAGTTTGTTGGAAATAAAATTGAGGAGCCGGGAAAGACCATTAAAAAAATAAATAAATCAACTCTGTTGTGGTGTGGGGAACTAGGAAAATAAAAAATAAAAGTGGGGAACTAGGAAAATAAAGCAGCAACAAGAGGGAAACCTTGGATGCTTTAAGAACAAAAGTGCGGGAAATCAGTTTCTGGAAACATTGTATTAAATTTGTTTTAATCTGTGGCTGATTTGGAAAAATCAATAAAAACGATTTGACAAAAATATATATATTGTTTGCTGATATCATACGCACACATCCCCCCCCCCCGCAACATTTCTCCCGTGAAAAGAGGAACGTCCTATTCCATCCCCTCCTTGTTTCCTTGACATCTGATGGGAGGGCGTCCCACAGGACGGGCGCCAGCACCAAGAAGGCCCTCTGCCTGGTTCCCTGTAACCTTACTTCTCACAGGGAGGGAACTGCCAGAAGGCCCTTGGGAGAGGGACCCCGGTGTCCGGGATGGACGATGGGGGTGGAGATGCTCCTTCAGGTCTACTGGGCCATTTAGGGCTTTCAAGGTCAGCACCAACACTTTGAATTGTGCTCGGAAATGTCCTGGGAGCCAGTGTAGGTCTTTCAGGACCGGTGTTATGTGGTCTCCACTCCCAGTCTGGCTGCCACATTCTGGATTAGTTGCAGTTTCCGGGTCACCTTCCAAGGGAGCCCCACATAGAGCGCAAGTTTACTTTACCACCTGCTAACAGGAACAAATTCCATTTGAATGGCCATATTGTTCCCTGTTATTCTTCCACCAGATTAAAAATGGGCCCACGCACCTCCATTTGCAACTCTGAAATAAGCATCTGGTGCTATCGATGCACATCTGGTGATGTTGAAACAGTCAGTAGATCCTGTTACAAAATACCGATTTGTTATCTGGAAACCTGTTAAGAAATCCTTGGGCTTGTGGCAACGCGTCAGCATCTGAAGCATGATTTTATCAAGACTTTTCGTAGAATCGGAAGGCACCCCAAGGGTCATCTAGTTTGACCCCATGCATTGCAGGAATCTCAGGTAAAGCTTCCTTGACAGATGGCCACCCAACCTCTGCTTAAAAACCTTCAAGGAAGGAGAGGCCACAACCTTGCAAGGGAAAGAACCGCAGAAAGAGGGGGAAGGAAGTCAAATTTTGAAATGTTAAAATGATTGTAAAATCAGTGAAATGCATAAACTTGAAAAGCATAAATAAAATTTGAAGAAGAAGAGGACCTCCACTACTCTGTTATTTCTCTGCCTGCTTTACATCTGACTAGCTAATTCTGACCAAAAACCTGGTGATGCAAGCTGAGAACGGAGGCATTGGGATCTATAGAGTAACTTCTTTTTCAAGATTTGACTTCCTTCCCCCGCTTTCTGCGGTTCTTTCCATTTATTTTCAATACCTTCTGCATCTCCAAATTAACTTAACCAGCTCATTTATTCATCAACTTCAGGCACGTCCAACAGGTAGATCGCGATCTACTGGTAGATCTTCCTAGTAGATCTCTGGTCCCTCAGGGATCTCCTCCCCCCCCCAAATAATAAAAGAATAAAAAAAAAGCTCAACCACTCTGGCTTCCTAAGAAATTGTTAAATTGCAAACCCCCTGAAAGGGTCTCCTGCTGCTGGTTTCTACAGATAAAATAGAGGCAGCGAAGAAGGTCCTCTTCGCTGTCGCTATAGGTAGAGCAGTTTTGCCGTTGCCGTTTGCCGGGGTGGAAGGTTCCTGGAAAACATGTTCCTGATCTGCTGAGAGAGTTGCAAGGGCTGTCAATTTTCTACTGATGCAGAGTTCAGGATTCTTGCATTAATCTACAGAAATGTAACCAACTTGGTGCTCAAATGCCTTCATGACCTGATTCCTTAGGCTCCATTTCAGACACTGACATTCTGTGATATTTTTTGGAATTTTTTTTTTTTAGTTTTTCATTTTGAAGTTTTCCAATCAATTATCCAACAACCATCTTAAAAACAAGATTCCAGAGAATCTCCCTTTTGTGGGTCCTTTTGTTAACAGTTCCATGCTGCATCTTTTATAATACTCCATTTTTTTTACATCTCCATTCTATCCAAAATTCAACATACAAGTGTCATTCCAATCCTACTAATTACTTTAGCCTTTTATAATGGTTTTTAAGATAAATTATGTATTTTCCCCATTCCTTTTGAAAATTATGGTCCCCCCTGATTTCTGGTTCTTCCGGTCATTTTTGCCATAATCCATCAACTTAATCTGCCATTATTCTCTGGTCTGGACTTTGTCTTCTTCTCATCTCTGGAGATTCTGTGATTTAGCTCCTCAGGTTCATATGGCCATTACAAGGGACTCATTGCCCAGATCCCTGTCCAAAATCGAATGGATTTGAGATTTCTTGAGATATCACCCTTACGCTACCAACATATTTTGCAACCATTTTATTCTCTAAATAAGGCCAATAAAGGCTGAACAAATATTTTGCAAATAACGGCAACGGATAAAAATCGAACCGATTTCTGCTCCACCCTGAAAAATGTTATTTCTTTAGAAAAGTTGTGCAATCTGAGAGTTTGGAAAGATGAACCCAGAACCCAGCACTCAGATTCATGGGTTTTCTGGACTCCCACAGAATCAATGAGGCAAGAATGTCGCAAGGAATTGTGGACAGGATGTTGAGTGCAGTCTCACCTATAAAAAGAGGACCAGCGATGCTTTTTACTACAGAGACAATCGAGACAAGGACAGAAGGACAAGAACAGACGGACAAGACCCTTTTGGTGGGAAGAGAGGTATGTTGCATTTTGGGGAACGGAAACCCATATTGGAGAGAGTTTGGGAACACGAGAAAAAAATATTGGTGGGGTATCTGGGATGAGGTTAAAAGATTCTCACCCTTTTGACGTCAGACTCTGCCTGGGTGTGCATTTGCAAAGACTTCGCCTTCCAACATTAGCATTTCTTCAAATATCTCAAGTGGTAAATTTTGGTTTTATTCACTCAGACATGACCCTTTAAGCAGGTGAGTTGGGGCGATGCTGACTTCTGATGCCGGCATTTGAAACGAGGAGCTGAGTTCTGGGTGGAGACGTAGAATCATAGAATCATAGAATCATAGAGTTGGAAGAGACCACAAGGGCCATCGAGTCCAACCCCCTGCCAAGCAGGAAACACCATCAGAGCACTCCTGACATATGGTTGTCAAGCCTCTGCTTAAAGACCTCCAAAGAAGGAGACTCCACCACACTCCTTGGCAGCAAATTCCACTGTCGAACAGCGCTTACTGTCAGGAAGTTCTTCCTAATGTTTAGGTGGAATCTTCTTTCTTGTAGTTTGGATCCATTGCTCCGTGTCCGCTTCTCTGGAGCAGCAGAAAACAACCTTTCTCCCTCCTCTATGTGACATCCTTTTATATATTTGAACATGGCTATCATATCACCCCTTAACCTCCTCTTCTCCAGGCTAAACATGCCCAGCTCCCTTAGCCGTTCCTCATAAGGCATCGTTTCCAGGCCTTTGACCATTTTGGTTGCCCTCCTCTGGACACGTTCCAGTTTGTCAGTGTCCTTCTTGAACTGTGGTGCCCAGAACTGGACACAGTACTCCAGGTGAGGTCTGACCAGAGCAGAATACAGTGGCACTATTACTTCCCTTGATCTAGATGCTATACTCCTACTGATGCAGTTCCGATTTAATTATTCAGAATCAGTTGTTTCAAAATAGGGGGTTGAAAAGAGGTGGAATGAATATCCGAGAAAGGACTTGCCTCCTGAAATTTAAGCCCCTCCTGCGGAACTCCCTGCCACATGATATTTTTATTGAACTAAGACGCAAACAAGCAGATAAATAAAGGACATGGGGCATTGATTCAAGGAGGGATTCCAGACAGGTAGGCTTAGAATTTGACCTCTTTTTTTTAGTGACAAATGACTAATTTTTTTCCTATGTAGAAATGCATCTCATCTCTTTGGTGGCCCTGACCGGGCTGGTCTTGCTGGGGACATTTGCCACAGCTTGGAACTCAGCCCTGGATAAAGCCTGGAGAGACTGGAAGACGACCCACAACAAAGACTACTATTTGGTGAGCTTGTGCCAATGTAACCAGGATTTCAAAATATGGATGTGTTTCTGAACATGCACAGGGTGCCAATCCAGGGAAGAAATCCTGAGGGCAAGGTATCTCTCTGTACTGGCACAGAAATTATCTTGCTGGCTCAGGCTGCCTCATCCGTGAAGGCCACAAGCCCATTATTGTCTATGCAGAAGGGAGTCTTTTTGGGTTCAGTAGGGTTTTCTCCAAAGCAGGGTGTAAAGAGTTTTAGCTTTTGTCTGGCTACGGCCACCAAGTCCTCAGCCAACCCAGTTCTGGTGCCTCAGTGAAATCCAAATCTACGGTCCTCCAGGCCTCCCTGTGCCCTCTTTAAGGCAGGAGTAATTGTGGGTGTAAGGGAGGCGGGTGGTGCTGTGGGTTAAACCACAGAGCCTTAGCCCTAATAAGAAAGCCTCTGTTGTTGTTTTTTTGCTAAAGTTATATTTTAGTATCTTTTTTAATTCATTGTAGATAATGTCCCAGAAAGCCTTAACCTTAGCACAGGACCACCGCATATGTAGGAAGTTCCCTTCCTTCACCTTACATTTCCAACATAATTTGTCCTGACACCTATACATTTTGGCCAACTCATGTCCGTTCATTCTTAACCAAGAGGCTTCCTTGCAGAAGGGTGAAGAAGAGCGGCGGAGAGCGATATGGGAGGACAACCTCTGGGTCATTGCAAAACACAACCGCGAAGCTTCCCAAGGAAAACACACCCATAGGTTGGGGATAAATCAGTTCAGTGATTTGGTAAGTGGACTGTGGCTCATATCCTGGACCTCACAGCTAGCTAATCCTCTCTCCACCTCTGTGCCCTCCTTCTCCTTCTCCTTCTCCTTCTCCTTCTCCTTCTCCTTCTCCTTCTCCTCTTTCTCCTCCTCCTCCTCCTCCTCCTTCTTCTCCTTCTCCTCCTTCTTCTCCTTCTTCTCCTTCTTCTCCTTCTCCTCCTTCTCCTTCTCCTTCTCCTTCTCCTTCTCCTTCTCCTTCTCCTTCTTCTCCTTCTTCTCCTTCTTCTCCTTCTCCTCCTTCTTCTCCTTCTTCTCCTTCTCCTCCTCATGAAACTGCAGGTTATTACAATAACCCTGCCAATGTTCTTATCTGTTTACAAGTTGTCTGTAAATATTCAGCAAACCATTTCTGCTCTTTGATTAAAGAATGTGAGGCTGAGTGAGGCTGTATTTCAGCTGATGGTTTGCTGGTTCACGGTCTGATCTGTGATATGACAGGAGTTTTGAAGACATTTGAAGACAAAGTGAAGTGTTGGCGTTGATGTCTCTTCTCTCCTCAGACTCAAGAAGAGTTTGAGAAGCGTTTGAAAGGGTGTCTTTCTGAGCCGTCCAGAGAAGATGAAGGCAACGAGACCTTTTTTGAAGAATCACTCAATCTGAAGATTCCTCGCTCCTTGGACTGGCGCAGGAAAGGCTATGTCACCCCAGTGAAAAATCAGGTGAGTAGAACACCACGTGAGAAGCCTTAAGTGGCCAAGTTTGTTACGAAGGTGAGCATCCCTATTTGTCGTGCGCACTTCCCCTTCCAGTCTCTTGCAATTCAGCTTCAGCCAAAGAAAGCTGTTTGTCAATCAATGATGTCAATCAACATTTGATGATCTCCTTCTACTGGTCCACAACAGAAAGTGTCCTTTCATACTGCATCACGGTGTGGGATGCTGGTTTGACATCAACTGATAGGAAGTGCCTACAGAGGGTGGTAGGGACGCGGGTGGCGCTGTGGGTTAAACCACAGAGCCTAGGACTTGCCGATCAGAAGGTCGGCAGTTCGAATCCCCGCAATGACGGGGTGAGCTGCTGTTGCTCAGTCCCTGCTCTTGCCCACCTAGCAGTTCGGTGCAAGTAGATCAATAGGTACCGCTCTGGCGGGAAGGTAAACGGCGTTTCCATGCGCTGCTCTGGTTCTCCAGAAGCGGCTTAGTCCTGCTGGCCACATGACCTGGAAGCTGTTCGCCGGTTCCCTCGGCCAGTAAAGCGAGATGAGCACCGCAACCCCAGAGTTGTCCGTGACTTGACTTAACAATCAAGGGTCCTTTACCTTTACCTTTTTATACCCAATGCAGTCATCTTGCTATTGCATAAGCAACTAATCACATTATCACTTTCAATCCATTTCAATGGAAAGGAGATATGATCTTCAGAGGAAGGACAGTCGAAATTTAATAATAAAAATGCAGAAAACAATGCAACTATTTACATAAAACTGGCAGGCTTTGAATGATAGTAGCGAATGCTATTTGTAATTTGCTAGTGCAATTTCCTTTCCTGACATTTGACGAATATGCATCGGGTGGCGATTTCCATTTGTGGCAGAGTTCTCCAACATCCCTGCTCTCTGCTGGTTTTTGCTCCTATCCAGCCATGATTCCTGTCCTTCAGGGTCTCATTCATAGAGTGTGTTTCTTAGCCGAGGGTTCGACAACGTGGCTGGAGAGCGAATGGCCTGAACAGAGTCTGGATCAAACTGCTTATCTTTTCCCACAGGAGTATCCAAATAGCTGTGGATCTTGCTGGGCGTTCAGCGCCGCTGGAGCCCTGGAAGCTTTGAATGCTCGTCGGACTAAAAGGCTGGTCCCATTGAGCGTGCAAAACCTGGTGGATTGCTCCGGGCCACAGGGCAGCCATGGGTGCCAAGGAGGGTTGCCAAGGGAAGCCTTCCAATATGTGGGGGCAAACAAGGGTATCGCTTCATGGGCCTCCTACCCATACACTGGAAAGGTAAACTGTGGACAAGACCTGCAATTTTGTATTCATGCAGCTGTACACTTCTCTGAAGTCTCTCAGCCCCACTCACCTCTCAGAGTGTTTGTTGTGGGGGAGGAAGGGAAAGGAGATTGTGAATTACTTTGAGACTCCTTATGGGGAGTGAAAGGCAGGATATCAAATCCAAACTATTCTTCTTATTATTATTATTCATGCAGGTTCAACAGAACCTCCTTCATTTAGATGGAGAATGAATGATGGATTGCTAGACTATCAAATAATACTGGAGAAGGCACAAAATACATTGAAGGGCTATTTTGAACTTAACTTAAATAAAGGAGTGTATATAAATGTGGAATGGGACTCTTCAAAGGCTGCAATAAGAGGATTTTGGATACAGCAGAACTCAATTCAAAAAAGACTAAGAGAGAGGGGAAAAGAAGAGATATTATAACAAACAATATGTAATGAAAAGAAATTAGCAACCAATCCAAAAGATAGCCAAGGCAAACAGAATATAAAAATGTTGCAGGTACAATTTTCGATACTGATAAATCAAGAGATTGAATGGAAAATTAAATTTTTAAATCAAAGAAGTTTTGAGTTTGCAGATAAACCAGGCGAATTGTTAGCCTGGCAACTAAGGAAGAGACAAAAACAGAACACGATAACAAAACTTATGGTGGAAGGGGAAATAATAGAAAATCCAGATAATTATTTCCTAGCTCTTTTCCCTGAGCAGTGCTTGGCAGGGCGGAAAAGAGAAACAAAATTTGGATGCAGGTTGCTTTTTTAAAAAAGTATTGGGAAAGGGAACTGACTGACCCACTGACCCCCCCATAGGGAAAAGCCGTCTCCACCTGTTTAAGCATAGGTGTGACTTTTGTCTCAGGGTGCCAGTTCCAGTCCGGTTTTGCCCTCCTCCCCAAAGGATTGTCAAAAAAATAATAATAATTCCTTCCTTCCCAGTTCATAGGACTGTGTCCAGGCTTCTGGACACCAGGAAGGAGGAAACGATAGATTTAGCAATAGGCAGGTGGCAGATTTGGCACAGGGCTGCCTTTTGCAAACTCAGCCTGATGGTGGCCTTATCATATCCCAAGGGAGACAGATGGATAGAATCTAAATTTGTGTCAGCCAAAAGCCGTAGCAAAGGAATCAAATAAATACACAGAGAGCTAGATGGCTTTAAAAGGACGTAACCAACCCTCTCAAATGAACGACGCACTGCTCTGTTAGAAGAAGATGCTTTCTTAAATAAACGGTTTGGTTTGGGTGCGTTTCAGAGAATTGCTTCCCCCCTTCCCAGCATAGAAAATGCAAGTTTTGGTTTCCCACTTCTTTGCAGGTTGGAAAGTGCCGGTACCGTGCCTCTAACCGAGCAGGGACTTGCAAAGGCTACAGACGGATTCGAAGAAATGATGAGGTTGCTTTGCAACGAGCTGTGGCCAGTTTTGGGCCAGTTTCTGTTGGACTGGATGTCTCCCTCTTACACCATTATCGTTCAGGTAAATTGGATGCTGAATAACAGGGACGTGGGTGGCGCTGTGGGTTAAACCACAAAGCCTAGGGCTTGCCGATCAGAAGGTCGGCGGTTCGAATCCCCGCAATGACGGGCTGAGCTCCCGTTGCTTGGTCCCAGCTCCTGCCAACCTAGCAGTTTGAAAGCACAAAGTGCAAGTAGATAAATAGGTACCACTCCAGCGGGAAGGTAAACGGCGTTTCCGTGCTCTGCTCTGGTTCGCCAGAAGCGGCTTAGTCCTGCTGGCCACATGACCTGGAAGCTGTACGCCGGCTCCCTCGACCAATAAAATGAGATCAGCGCTGCAACCCCAGAGTCGGTCACAACTGGACCTAATGGTCAGGGGTCCCTTTACCTTTATTCTAGCTGTGGTCTCAACCACAGAGCCTAGGGCTTGCCAATCAGAAGGTCGGTGGTTCGAATCCCTGTGACGGGCTGAGCTCCCGTTGCTCGGTCCCTGCTCCTGCCAACCTAGCAGTTTGAAAGCACAAAGTGCAAGTAGATAATTAGGTACCGCTCCAGCGGGAAGGTAAATGGCATTTCCGTGCGCTGCTCTAGTTCGCCAGAAGCGGCTTAGTCCTGCTGGCCGCATGATCCGGAAGCTGTACGCCGGCTCCCTCGGCCAATAAAGCGAGATGAGTGCCGCAACCCCAGAGTCGGCCACGACTGGAACTGATGGTCAGGGGTCCCTTTACCTTTACCTTTGCTCTTGCCGTGATGTCAGTGCAGAGGGGCAGCAAAAGCATAGGCGAGTTGCCTCTCACAGAGACAACTCAGGGAAGTACCAGGAACGCCCCCCCCAAAATCCACTACTTTTAATGATTGAATTGTTTCCCCTCCCTCTGTCCCCAACTTCTCCTTTGTCCAGGAATCTATAGCAACCCCAACTGTGGAAGAAAGGTGACCCATGCTGCTCTGGTGGTTGGCTACGGTGAAAAACGCGGGGTTCCTTATTGGATTATAAAGAACAGGTAAGGTGGGAATGAAAGGTGCAGGAGAGAGAATGCTTGTGCTTTGTGTGTTTCGTTGGGGACCATAAACCATAGCTGTCAACTGTCCCTTATTTGTCGGGACAGTCCCTTATCCCAGCGCCGTGTCCCACTGCTGTCCCTTATTGATGATGTCCCTTAAATTTCCCGGGTTTCAAAGGAAGCGGCTCCTCTCCCTCCCTCCCTGCCGGCCAGGGAGGAGGGAGGCTCCAACTGTGTTGCTTGGCTGCGTTGCTCACCCAATAAGGAGTCTAAGAACGACTGGGGGGTGGAGCTTGCATGCCTTGTGCCGATCAAATCGGCCGCCTTGCCTGGGGACTCGCCTTTGCTCAGCGCTTCCCAGCGGAGGGGGGACGGTGGTTTTCCTTGCTGCGTCCCCTTTGCCGGGTTGCTGCGCTGTGGGAACCACTGCTTGAGGCTTCGTTTGGCTGCTGGCTGGGCTTTCTGCCTTTGGCTCGGAGGGGCTCAGAAGTTGAACATACCTGTGCCCAGAAAACCCCTTATTTTGGCTGCTGGTCCCTTATTTCCGAGGCTGCTGGTCCCTTATTTTCAAATCTGTAAGTTGACAGCTATGCCATTAACGAAAATAGCAAGGTGTTGATCATTGTGGAGAAGGGCAGCATGGAGGAAATGGGTGGTGGGTCAGTGGTGGAGCGTCTGCTTTGCATCCAGAAGGTCCCAAATTCAGCCCCCCATCTAAAGGTATCACTTTTTAGGCTGGCTAAAATCCTGGATCGCCACCACTAGACAGATGCTCAACTTCCTCTGACCGCCCCATCAGTGGATGACAGGCCCCGGACGGAGTCACATTTGTGTGGCAGGGCTTACCGTCGTGTAATGTCATGAACTGGCTGGATGGAGAGGAGCACCATCTGGAAACCCCTAAGGCAGTGATGGCCCAACTTGGCCCGCCAGCTGTTTGGGGACTACAACTCCCATCATCCCTAGCTAGCAGGACCAGTGGGATGATGGGAATTGTAGTCCCAACTCCTAAAACGGCGGCGGGGGGGGGGCAAGTTTGGCCATCACTGCCTTAAGGGAACCTCCGGGAGAAAAGGCTCACAGCCGTTTCCAAAGAAGCAAATGACATTCACTTATTTCTGATATTTATAGATGATTTTTTGCAGCCGGAGGAAACATTCTCAAGGGGCAAACTGTTAAAAGCACCCTGTTAAAAGCATCTCAGTCCGTCATCTGCATAGTTCCACCTTGGTTCCAATATTATTAGTATTATTATTAATTAAATTTATATGCCACCAAAGATCACAGAGCAGCTTGCACACACCACCACCAAGTCTGTGCCAGGTTTTCGTATGGGCTAAACAAGCTATAGCTTAGGGCCCCACTCTCTTGGGGACCCCCAAAAAATGTAAAGGGAAAAAAACCACTGGATGTACATTTCCAAAATATAAGAGAAAAAATAAATAAAATAAAACCTCCATACAGCAACAATGCTTTGTGTTGTGTAGGCTCCTAGGATGTAAGTCATGGGTCCCACCTGCTAGCCTGCTCCCTAAAATATCCCTGGTTTGCTCCTTTCTATATATAGGGTGCTGACATTCTGCATGGACTGGTTGCAGGGCAATGTGTGCAAATGGCTTGAGATACCTATTCGGTCCATCAATGACCAATGCTTAAATGCGTCACGCTCTCCTTCTTAAAATGACCCTCTCCCTCTGTTGTGTACTGAAGTTCTCACCCTGGGCCAGCAGCGGATACTGTAGATAGTTATGCAAATGAAGGATCGAAAGTGACGTTCAATGATTGGATAGTTTTAGAAAGTTGCTACAGTAACGTTGTACTGGAGCTCTATATAAGCAGGCTGACTGAGCCCTTCAGTTCAGTTCTGTTCTGGCCTCTGAATAAACAAGAGCTGTTTGAAGAATCGCTGTGTCGTCTGATATGTTCACCCACAACTTAACACCCTCCCTCTCTTCCTTCCGTAGCTGGGGCACTACGTGGGGTGTCGGTGGCTACCTGTACTTGCTCAGAGGGAAAAATACATGTGCTGTTGCACAGCAAGCAAGTTTTCCCGTGTAACCAGCTAAGGCTCTGTGGTCCCTCTTCTTCTGATCAGCTTCAGAGCAACGAATCGTCAGCAATCTTCCCCTTCGCTTCTTATTTCACGGCTCTCAGATCGAGCAGAAATAACCTCCTGGAAACAGACCGTGTAGAGCAACATCTTCTTCCCTTTAAGCAATAAAAATAATAATTGAGCATCTATCTGGCTTCTTTGAGTGAATATTTGCATAGAGCCAAGGCTTCTCTGCATTTGTTTGTAGGTTGTGTTCTGTTTGAGATTTTTGTTCACACCAGTGGTCCGCACTTTGGCACTCGTACCGGGGGCCGACTGAAGCAGGGAGAGAGTTCCGCTCAAACAATGAGTACACAATGTGGCTGAATATGTGGAAATAAATCAGAAAGGAATTCAGTTAGGTATATGGCTTTTATGAAATTGCTCGGAGGTTTTCACTTGATGTGCTCAGAAGAGGAGGAAGCCACTATCTGATGTTACGGCAAAATCTGGGTGCGAGGCTGCTCTGCCACCCAGCTCATCGGACTAAGTCCGTGGGTCCCTGCGGAGGAAAAATGAGCTCAGCCGTAGACAGGAGCAAACTGCAGAAGATCCAAGTTTATTGCGCAACAGGTTCAAGGCGAGATTGAACAGTGAGAAAGGGGTGACATGAGTTTTTGAAACTCCCTCCATGTCCCAGAATACAGTGCAAAACACATCATGAATACATTAAAGAGAGGTTTGGTTAGACAGATTACATCATGAATATTTTAAAGGGAGGTTGGGTTACACAGATTAGCATATGGAGGAGGGAGGGGGGAATATGCAGAGCTGGAGATATGCACAGATAAACACTTCCTGGGGATGAGAAAACAATGGTCCCAAATATGCATAGTCTGCCACCTGACATTGCCTGGAGGAAAGGCTGAGCAGAGCGATTTGACAGGATTAGGGTCTTAACACCTTGCTTGAGGGATTATGCTGGACAGGGGAGGTGTGATGGAGTCCTAGAGAAATTGGGCAAACTGGCACGTTGATTTTCTATGAATTTTATAGATTTTAGTCCCTTTTGACATTGACAATTGGAAATAAATTGATATATTGTAGCGAAGAAGAAGGTGAAGAAGACATGCCCCCCCCTTCCGTATCACTGAAAAAGGAAAAAATGCTCTATAGGTGGTACCTGACGCCCAGTAAAATTGGCTAACATGTACAAGAGAGGTTCCAAACTGTGTTGGAAATGTGAAGAAGAGATCGAGGGAACTTTCATACGTAGGTGGCGGCAGTGTAAATATGCCCAGAAATATTGGTGAATAGTTTTAGGTAAAGGTAAAGGGACCCCTGACCGTTAGGTCCAGTCGTGACCGACTCTGGAGTTGTGGCACTCATCTTGCTTTATTGGCCGAGGGAGCCGGCGTACAGCTTCCGGGTCATGTGGCCAGCAGAACTAAGCCGCTTCTGGCAAACTAGAGCAGCGCACGGAAACGCTGTTTACCTTACCGCCGGAGTGGTACCTATTTATCTACTTGCACTTTGACGTGCTTTCAAACTGCTAGAGGGAAGGAGTGGCCTCTCTGTGGCCCCTCTACCCTTTTCGTAGGTCTGTGGCCCCTCTACCCCTTTTCTACCTCTGAGGCCCCTCTACCATTTTCATAGCTCTGAGACCCCTCTGCCCCTATTCTACCTCTGAGACCCCTCTACCCTTTTCATAGGTCTGTGGCCCCTCTACCATTTTCATAGCTCTGAGGCCCCTCTACCCTTTTCATAGGTCTGTGGCCCCTCTACCCCCTTTACATAGCTCTGAGACCCCTCTAAAATTTACATACCTCTGTGGCCCCCACTTCCCCCAATTCTACCTCTGAGTCCCCTCTACCCTTTTCATAGCTCTGTGGCCCCTCTACGTTCCTACCTCTGAGACCCCTCTACCCTTTTCATAGCTCTGTGGCCCCCAGTTCCCCCAATTCTACCTCTGAGACCCCTCTACCCTTTTCATAGCTCTGTGGCCCCCAGTTCCCCCAATTCTACCTCTGAGACCCCTCTGCCCTTTTCATAGCTCTGTGGCCCCTCTACGTTCCTACCCCGGAGACCCCTCTACGCTTGTCATAGCTCTATGGTCCCCACTTCCCCCCAATTCTACCTCCGAGACCCCTCTACCCTTTTCATAGCTCTGTGGCCCCCACTTCCCCCAATTCTACCTCTGAGACCCCTCTGCCCTTTTCATAGCTCTGTGGCCCCTCTACGTTCCTACCTCTGAGTCCCCTCTACCCTTTTCATAGCTCTATGGTCCCCACTTCCCCCAATTCGACCTCTGAGTTGCCTCTACGCTTGTCATAGCTCTATGGTCCCCACTCCCCCCCCCATTCTACCTCTGAGACCCCTCTACACTTTTCATAGCTCTATGGTCCCCACTTCTCCCAATTCGACCTCTGAGTCCCCTCTACACTTTTCATAGCTCTATGGTCCCCACTTCTCCCAATTCGACCTCTCTACACTTTTCATAGCTCTATGGTCCCCACTTCTCCCAGTTCGACCTCTGAGTCCCCTCTACGCTTGTCATAGCTCTATGGTCCCCACTTTCCCCCCAATTCTACCTCTGAGACCTCTCTACGCTTTTCATAGCTCTATGGTCCCCACTCCCCCCCCCAATTCTACCTCTGAGACCTCTCTACACTTTTCATAGCTCTATTGTCCCCACTTCTCCCAATTCGACCTCTGAGTCCCCTCTACCCTTTTCATAGCTCTGTGGCCCCCAGTTCCCCCAATTCTACCTCTGAGTCCCCTCTACACTTTTCATAGCTCTATCGTCCCCACTTCTCCAAATTCGGCCTCTGAGTCCCCTCTACGCTTTTCATAGCTCTATTGTCCCCACTTCCCCCAATTCGACCTCTGAGACCCCTCTACACTTTTCATAGCTCTATGGTCCCCACTTCCCCCAATTCGACTTCTGAGTCCCCTCTACACTTTTCATAGCTCTGTGGTCCCCACTTCCCCCAATTCGACCTCTGAGTCCCCTCTACACTTTTCATAGCTCTGTGGTCCCCACTTCTCCCAATTCGACCTCTGAGTCCCCTCTACACTTTTCATAGCTCTGTGGTCCCCACTTCCCCCAATTCGACCTCTGAGACCTCTCTGCACTTTTCATAGCTCTGTGGTCTATGAGACCACAGAGCTATGAAAACTGTAGAGGGGTCTCAGAGGTCGAATTGGGAGAAGTGGGGACGATAGAGCTAGGAAAACAGTAGAGGGGCCTGAGAGGTAGGAAAGGAGCAGAGGGACCATAGAGCTCTACCTCTTTCCTACCTCTGAGGCCCCTCTACCCATTCCCACGTCTATCCTCTCTTACAGCCCTTTCCCTACCCAGAACCCCTCACGATTTCCCTCTGAGGGCGTGTGTCCCTCTTTCCTATCTCCCTCTCCCTTCCGTCTCCACCTCTCTCCCCGCTGCTTCCTCCCCTCTCTACTGCTCCTCTGTCCGGGCCGCTCTAGGCCTCTCCCTCTCTCTCTCCCCCCTCCTTCCGGCTTCCCCCTCCTCCCTCGCATCCGGTCTTTTTCTGTTGTGGTCCGGTCCCTTTTCCCTTCCTGCCTCCTCCCTCTCCCCTCGCCAGAAAGGTTCCGCCTGCTTTCCTTTCCCCGCCTGCCTTTCCCAAGCCTGGCTGCTGAGGCCGTTTCGCGACGTGCCGCTGCGTGGTGACGCAAACGCGCGGCCTGGCTCCCGAGAGCGAGCGTGCGCGCGGTCGCGGGGAGGAGGAGGCGCGCCAAAATGGCAGCCGGGGGAGCAGCGGCGGGCCCAGGATGGGGGGAGCGGCGCCCCCGCCTCGGAGAAGCTCCCCGGCCACGTAAGTCCGGGGGGAGGGGGCCACCCCCCCAACACAGTGGGGCCGTTAACGCCGCCCCCCCCCACAAAAAAGACACCCCCAGCATGGGGTGGGGTCTCCCTCTTGGGGGTCCCCCCTTCCTGCAAGGGGGGCTGAAGAGGCACAGAGACCCACCCCCTGCAGCTCTTGCTAGGGAAAAGACAACCCCCCCCAAAAGGAAGGCTGCATCGTCAGGAAAAGACCTGAACACCAAAATCTCCCGCCCCCCCCAAGACAGAAGTACAGTGGTACCTCGGGTTAAGTACTTAATTTGCTCCGGAGGTCTGTTCTTAACCTGAAACTGTTCTTAACCTGAAGCACCACTTTAGCTAATGGGGCCTCCAGCTGCCGCCGCGCCGCCAGAGCCCGATTTCTGTCCTCATTCTGAAGCAAAGTTCTTAACCTGAGGTACAATTTCTGGGTTAGCGGAGTCTGTAACCTGAAGCGTATGTAACCCAAGGTACCACTGTACTGGAAGTTAGAAAGAAAAGTTGGAAACCAAAGAACAATGTCTGTCTGTGGACAAACGCCGGCTCCCTCGGCCTGAAAGCGAGATGTTATATATAACACATACAATAAAACAACCACTGATTATCACTGCTGTTTCAGAGTTTTTAATGACGGAGCAAAAAATAATATTCAACAAATGCTTTCTAGAAAGCGAAGAAACCTGTTCGCTGAAGTCCAGCCGAGGGCAAGACACTCAATCTTCCGAGGGTAAAAGCGCTTCTATATTTTAAAATTGCTAGGTTTTGTAGATAGGGTGCCAGAGTGTCAAAATGCGTAGGTGGAAAATAGTCATGCCATGGGCAAAATCTCCTTCTTGTGGCCAAGTTGTTCTGACGCTCAATTATCATTTAGGCACCAACAAATTAGACTGTTTGCTTTACCAAAACCCAAAGTGAGTAGCTGTTGTGGTGATAAACCACCAGAGTGAATTTTTTGATAGACCGTTTTAGTTCAGGCGCTTTTGGGATCTTGCAGCACTTGGGATATTAGACCGGGGGGATTTGAGTTTAGGCAAAGCCAAGAGTTCAGTCCCATGGACTGCAAGAAGAGAACGGCAGAGGACAAGATGGTTGGACAGTGTTCTCGAAGCTACGAACAGGACCAAACCGTGGGAGGCAGTAGAAGAGGAGTGCCTGGCGTGCTCTGGTCCAGGGGGTCACAAAGAGTCAGACACAATGAAACGACTCAACAACAAAAGTTCAAGCTCTGGTTTTCCCAATAGTGATGTATGGAAGTGAGAGCTGGACCATCAAGAAGGCTGGTCGCCGAAGAATGGATGCTTTTGAATTCTGGTGCTGGAGGAGACTCTTGAGAGTCCCATGGACTGCAAGAAGATAAACCTCTCCATTCGGAAGGAAATCAGCCCTGAGTGCTCACTGGAAGGACAGATCCTGAAGCTGAGGCTCCAAGACTTTGGCCACCTCAGGAGAAGAGAAGACTCCCTGGAAAAGACCCTGATGTTGGGAAAGATGGAGGGCACAAGGAGAAGGAGACGACAGAGGACGAGATGGTGAGACAGTGTTCTTGAAGCTGCCAGCATGAGTCTGACCAAACTGCGGGAGGCAGTGGAAGACAGGAGTGCCTGGCGTGCTCTGGTCCAGGGGGTCACGAAGAGGCGGACACCACTAAACGACGAAACAACAACAACTAGTTCAGTGCCCCCCTCCCTATTTGTGGCTGCACCCAGGGAAAGGAAGCGTTTTGGAGGAGCAAAGGTCTGAGACTCCAGGGGCAGCAGCAGCTGCAGAGAGACCAGCTGCAAAAGTTGCAGAGAGCGAAGGAAAACTGGCCCAGTCCTTTGCTCCCTTTGGGCATCGTTCAGCAAAGTAATTGCTGCAATGACTGCTGTTTCTGTAATTGCAGAGGGGAGACTGAGTGACGACCCACGGCACTGAGCTCTTTTGCTCCCTGAGCTCGCTTTCCAAACATGTTTGCACAACCACACCTGGGCCAGGTTCCGATTTGTTTGTCGGGCAGAGAGGCAGTTTCGGAAGCATCGTAATAAATAAGAATCCCAAAGTGGTTTGCTCGCCAAGGGAACGTAGGGAAACTTTATTCTGAGCACCAAGCACCCAGAGTGGCTGGGTCAATCCAATGAGTGCCATCACATAATAAATAATAATAATAATAATAACAACATACCTTGGGTTAAGGCTTCAAGGAACCATTGACATGACCAAAAATTCATGTAGCAGACCCAGTAACTCGAGGAAAATTGCTTCTGGGAAATCATTTTATAATTTCACTGATTCTTCCACTCCTATTATAGTGCTTATTTTGGATTAGAGATGGACAAATTTGCCACTTTTTGGTTTCCTCCTTCCCCTGAACTTAAATTCCATTCTCCAGGAATCTGGCGATTTATTTTTAACTTCGTGAAAACCCGCCAGCATTTTAGTATGTGTTTTCCCTTTTTTGTCCGTATGCGGATGAAACTTCTCTGCCGGTGCGGGAAGGAGGGTGGGGAATGTGCGGGGGAAAAGACCCCTCAGTGGGAAATTGTGGCTGCCTCGTTAGGTACAAACGAGGTCTTGGAGGCGATCTTGTGGGGACGGAGCGTGCAAGTAGACTTGTGAAAAGGAGACAAACTTTCCTACGGTGGGGAAAAAAACCCCACATAAACAGGGAGGGATGGTCTTTTGAAAAGTCCTATATACAAGTAAAAAAAATGTTTCTAAGACAGACTACGCGGACGAATGCGCATGGGATCCATCAGGTGGGCAGAGGCTCCAATTTCAAACGCTTGGCTACGACGCGGTCGCTGTCCAGAGTCGCACAGGGCTCCTGTTTCGGAGAGGCGCCGTCCTCGGGGTTTTCCCCCAGGGGCTCCGCCTTGGTCAGGAACTTAAAGTCCGTGCCGGGCTTGGCGAACGCTTTGGTCTCGGCGAGTTTCGCGCTCTCCACCACCAGCGGCCTCGTCCACTCGGGGATCTCCAAGCCGAGGTGTTTCATGAGCTTTACCATGACGTCGTCCACGTAGCCGTGGATCCGCAGATCGGCGTGTTTGTCCTGAAGGGGTGCGAAAGAGAGAGAGGTGGGGAACGGGGGTTGGCAGTGCCAAGGCGGCCTACGAAGCAGGGTGGATGAAAATCAATGGGGTTTTTAAAAAAAATAAATTAAAAAATGGATTTTCCCGTTTAAATTGGATTTTTTTTCATTTAAATCAGAATTTTTAAATTTAAATCAGATTTTTGAAAATTTAAATCGGATTTGATTTAAATCGGATTTTTAAAATGAAATGCTTTATTGGGGAGGGAGGAATCTTTCTAAAGATTTTCTATTTAAGTTACATTATAGACCAAAGGCTATTCGTCAGGAAATAAGGATTTGTTTTAAGTTTCCCATGTGTGCCTAAACTCAGTCTAAGTTTTTATTTTTTTGAAAATTGTTTAACCGCATCAGTAAACAAACATGGATACATGATGTCAGGGGTTCAGGAGCAGAGACACAGGAGAAGGAGCAAATGGAGAGTGAGGAGGAGGAATCCGAGGGGGGTGTAGGCAGTGACAGTGGTCAGAGAGAGTCCACGAGTCTCTCCAGCGAATCGGAAGATTCACAGAGAGGAGCGCCGATGGCCAGGGCAAGGGGGGTGCCAAGGGGGAAACCCCAGAAGGAAGGGGCCAGCGGGGACTCCCTGAGCAGCAGTTGGAAATCAGGACCAGCGTCCCCACCAGAGCGTAGTGGGGGGGGGGAAGGAGTCCCAGGCATCGGGACCAGTCTTCCCACCACCAGAGGGAGGAGATGAGTCAGGATTGGCCATGCCTCCATCGGAGAGCGGGGAAACGGTCAAGAGGAAAGTCACCGGCTGGGCGCGCGCGCCAAGTTCAAATGTACAGGCGAGCGGCACAGCAAGTAGCCCGGATAGGGAGCCAGGTCCTAAAGCCCGCCGGAAGGAAGGGCAAGACTCAGGGGGGTCAGCGTCAGAAGAGTCCAGGAGGGAGGAAACCCCAGGGGGCAGAAGGACCCAGAGGAGGAAGGAACAGCGCAGGAGGTGGAGCCGGGCTAGGATCTTAAACTGGTGCGGAAGGGGCAGTGACTCAGAGGGGACTTCGCCGATCTAGAGTCTAGACGTAGGGTTGCACGCTCTGGCTTTAAAATGGAAATTATACTTCAATAAAGACTTTTGTACATAATAGCAGCCTGGCGTGGGTCCTCTGTGAGCTGGGACCTAGAGGCAACCCTGACACATACGCTATAACGTCATTGTTTTAGTTAAATAAATTGTTTAAATTGTTATTAAGGAAATGGTTATTCGTCTCCTTCCTATAAAGTACAGCAGAAAAGTTAACTTATTAAACCTCACCATAATTTCATAATTACCAGTCTATGTATTTCTAATAGTATAACCAAATCAGTAATTTTGGATACAACTGTAAAAACTACCCTGGTTGTAAATATTAAGATGATACCAGCAAGGCTGAGTCTTTCTGTAAAATAAAATAAAATGATTTAAATCAAGTCTTACTGACTAGTGATTTAAATCGTGATAACCAAATTCATGATTTAAATCGTGACAACTAGACATTCTGTTTCGCCGACCGCAACCTTGGTTTAAGGAGGCATTTGGCACCTAGCTGATATATTTGAGTTTCTAAGACTGGTTGCAGTTCCTGAGCTGCCGGTGAGGCCCGAATTGAACTCACGTGCTTCGTTGGCTGCAAATTCACAATCACCAGTTTCCCTCCCTTCTTCTTGGTCAACAGAGGAAGGTCTCCACTGGGCTTGATTTGCAGGGACGTCCCCAGAGTGATGGACAAATCGGCTTTCCTGCAGGGGACAAAATAAATAAATTAAAATAAAATAAATTCTACTTTCCTGGGCTCCATGATCACTGCAGATGGTGACAGCAGCCACGCCTGCTTCTTGGGAGAAAAGCAATGACAAACCTAGACAGCATCTTAAAAAGCAGAGACATCACCTTGCCAACAAAGGTCCATATAGTTCAAGCTGTGGTTTTCCCAGTAGTGGTGTATGGAAGTGAGAGCTGGACCATAAAGAAGGCTGATCGCCAAAGAATGGATGCTTTTGAATTCTGGTGCTGGAGGAGACGCTTGAGAGTCCCATGGACTGTGAGAAGATCCAACCTCACCATTTGGAAGGAAATCAGCCCTGAGTGCTCACTGGAAGGACAGATCCTGAAGCTGAGGCTCCAAGACTTTGGCCACCTCAGGAGAAGAGAAGACTTCCTGGAAAAGACCCTGATGTTGGGAAAGATGGAGGGAACAAGGAGAAGGGGACGACGGGGGACGAGGTGGTGGGACAGTGTTCTCGAAGCTACCAGCATGAGTTTGACCAAACTGCGGGAGGCAGTGGAAGACAGGAGGGCCTGGCGTGCTCTGGTCCAGGGGGTCACAAAGAGGTGGACACGACTAAACAACAAATAAAATAAAAATAATAAAAATAAAATACCCTTACCTGCTCGCTTCACTTGCCAGATTGAGGTCCCGGTCAGGCAGGGAATCTTCCCAGTCCAAGATGGTGTCCATTAGCTTCCCTCTTTTGAGAAAAAGCGGGGTTGGGGTGGGGAGAGTTTTAGATGGATAAACAAAAACAAGAAACACAAACTTGTGGGTTTCATTTGAAATGCTTAATTCTATTCAGCTAGGTGCGATACCCCAGACATGCACGGCAAGTTCTGAAGAGTTTCTTGCTGCTAGAGAACAACCCCATGGTATAACTCGCAAGGTGGTCAAAATTTTGTGTGGTGGCTATTAAAATATGACAAATTACCAGCCCTAACCTTCCCCCACCACGTACCTGCAGGAGCGAAGGCCTCTGCGCTTGGAGACGTCGCACAGCCGGCCGGTGGGCTTCAGGCCCATGGTGCCCACCACGGCGTCCCTCACATACTGCCTTAAAGACAAACACACAGAGGGAGGAGTGGAGGTCTCCTGGGAGCAAGCGGGGAGCAGAGTCATGCCATGAGAAGAGGAATCCCTGCCCTCTTCGATCCACCGCTTCCCCTGCGATTCAGACCTTGCAGCAAAGGTCCATTCCAGTCGGGGGGTTTTCCTCCCTGACCCACCCACCCACCTTTCCAGGCCAACTGTTTGTGATGGCAACTGTCCTACCAGTTCCCAAAACATGCGGGCTGGTGACAGCGGCCTTTCGGCTGCCAGATGTGGCCTCCCAGGCACCGCCAAACTACAACTCCCACCAGGCCCCCTGCACGGAAGCATGATCGACGGCTGGGGATGGTGGGAGTTGAGGTTCAGCAGCATCTTAAAGGTAAAGGGACCCCTAACCATTAGGTCCAGTCGTGGCCGACTCTGGGGTTGTGGCGCTCATCTTGCTTTACTGGCCAAGGGAGCCAGCGTACAGCTTCTGGGTCATGTGGCCAGCAGGACTAAACCGCTTCTGGCAAACCAGAGCAGAAACGCCGTTTACCTTCCCGCCAGAGCGGTTCCTATTTATCTACTTGGACTTGCTTTCGAACTGCTAGGTTGGCAGGAGCAGGGACCGAGGAACGGGAGCTCACCCCGTCATTGCGGGGATTCGAACCGCCGACCTGATCTGCAAGCCCTAGGCTCTGTGGTTTAACCCACAGCACCACCCGGGCTGGCGAGAGCTGCCTTTGGGCTGCCAGATGTGACCTTCCAGGCACCGCCAAACTACCACTCCCACCAGGCCCCCTGCATGGAAGCACGATTGACGGCTGGGGATGGTGGGAGTTGTGACTCAGCAGCGTCTTGGGCAGCGGCAAAAAGGTTCTCCACTGCTGCATTAAGGCCCCAAATACTGCGGCCTTTCCTCCCCCCCACCCAACCTCAGTCGTTTTGATTCCCCCTTTCCCTGCTGTGCCACATCCTTGCATTTAATTTTGCAACGGAGGCAGCTGGAACCAGGGGGAGGAATCTCCCTGCCACCGCCACCACCCACAGGAAGCCGAGGGACCCACATCGCCGGAGAGGGTACCTACTTTCCGCATTTCATGCATTCCTCCACAAACATGTTCCCGTGCAACTCCGCCAACTTGTCCCTGCGGAAGAGGAGGAGAAAAAGTGTGGAACTTTGACAGCTTGATGCTGTAAAAGGACCTGAGATCAGACCAGAGGCTTTGCTTTTTTTAATATGCATGGAATCGCAGAATTGTGGAGCATGGCATTCATGACAAATAGCTTGGACCTGCGACCCACAGATCGACAGTCTCATGCTCTGCCCCCTGAGCTGTCCCAGAGCTTAACGAAAGCAATTTCTTCACACGGCACAAAGCCACGGGAAGCGTCCCCTTACCTGGGGAATCCCGAGCGTACGTGGAGACCGTCCACGTTCTGGCTGACCAGGAACCGCAGGACGCCGGCTCTCTGCAGCCCCAAGAGGGCCATGTGGGTCGTGGACGGCCGCGCGTTCTCAAAGGTGGTGTCGAACTTCGGGGACAGACCCCGCTCCTCCATTGTCCAGACACCATTGGGGCCTCTGCAGGGAACAGAGGGGCAAATCTTTACCCGACAGAAGGGCTGCTACCCAGTATCTTCGTGGTTGACCCATAACAAATCAGTGGCCTTGCAGGGGGGGTGTAGGGAGTTCCCAAGTCCCAAATACCTGTCGCTCCGCTCACCTGAAGTCTGGGATTCCCGAAGCCGTGCTGATGCCAGCCCCGGTGTGGAAAACCACGTTGGAAGCATCCCGGATCAAGAGGGCCAGCTGGGCGACTTTTCTGTCCAGCTCGTCCGGAGGATCAAAAAACTGAATGGGAGGTTGGGCGGAAGGAAGAGGAAGCGCAGTATAGGTCAGCTGGGAAAGTTGCAATTATTCTCCTCTGTTTATTTACATAACCTTCCTTTTCCCCATCAGGGATTCTATGTAGGGCTACCTTGGAAGTTGACCCGGAAACTGCAACTAATCCAGAATGCGGCAGCCAGACTGGGGACTGGGAGTGGAGACCGTATAACCCTGGTCCTGAAAGACCTACATTGGCTCCCAGTACGTTTCCGAGCACAATTCAAAGGGTTGGTGCTGACCTTGAAAGCCCTAAACAGCCTTGGCCCAGTATCCCTGAAGGAGCATCTCCACCCCCATCATTCAGCCCGGACACTGAGGTCCAGCTCCAAGGGCCTTCTGGCGGTTCCCTCCCTGCGAGAAGTGAGGTTACAGGGAACCAGGCAGAGGGCCTTCCCATCAGATGCCAAGGAAATAAACAACTACAAGACTTTTAGAAGACATCTGAAGGCAGATTCCCTGTTTAGGGACGTTTTTAATGCTTTAAGTTTTATAGGGAGGGAAAGTACCATTCAGAGTGTTGGTTCTGACCTTGAAAGCCCTAAACGGCCCAGTAGACCTGAAGGAGCGTCTCCACCCCGGACACCGGGGTCCCTCTCCCGAGGGCCTTCTGGTGGTTTCCTCCCTGCAAGAAGCGAGGTTACAGGGAACCAGGCAGAGGGCCTTCTCGGTGGTGGCTCCCTCCTGTCGGATGTCAAGGAAATAAACAACTACCTGACTTTTAGAAGACATCTGAAGGCAGCCCTCTTTAGGGAAGCTTTTAATGTTTAACGGACTACTGTATTTTAATATTCTGTTGGGAGCCGCCCAGAGTGGCTGGGGAAGCCCAGCCAGATGGGGGGCGGGGTATCAATAATAAATTATTATTATTATTAAGGGACCTTACAGAAAAGAGCAATACATAAGAGCAAAACAGACTGGAAACATAAATGAATAAAATAATAAATAATAAATAAGCAGACTGTGAACTGAGCGAAGGAAATAGAACATGAAAAGCAAGAGGCGGGAGGGGGGGAGGGGAGGGGATCCCCAACATCCGGGTCCTTCCCCTTCATCCCCAACATCCGGGTCCTTCCCCTTCATCCCCAACATCCGGGTCCTTCCCACTCATCCCTCAACATCCGGGTCCTTCCCCTTCATCCCCAACATCCGGGTCCTTCCCCTTCATCCCCAACATCCGGGTCCTTCCCGTTCGGCCTCAACATCCGGGTCCTTCCCACTCATCCCCCAACATCCGGGTCCTTCCCAGGCCTTTCTCCCTCAGGCGCCCTCCTCGCCCCTCCCCCCCGCGCAGAGTCCAATGGGAGGAGGGAGGGGGGAGTCTCGGTATCCATGGCAACCCTTCCTTTCCCCCCCCCGTTCCCTTCCGCTCACCTCCGGGAGGCCGCACTTGCCCTTGTCCGAGTAAGGCGACAGCCCCGCCGCGTAGTTGGCCGACATCCCCTCGCCGCCTGTTCCCCCTTCCCCTCTGCCAATAAAGTTTCGCCGCCGCTTGTTGAGGAGCTTCCGGTAAGGACTGCTCACCGGAAGGGGCGTGTCCGAAAAAGGAGCCAGACGGAAAGCCTCCTTCTGCGCACGCGCGGTTTTTCGTCTCCATGCTCGTTTCGGAAGGAGGAGGCCGGCGGCGCCATCTTGGTTCCTGGCAGATGGAGTCGCTTCCTGGTTTAGCGCCATCTAGCGGGCGCCATCGTAGCTGCACCGTTTGTTTCTTGCAGAACTGTGCAAATGCTATTTATTCTGTTACATTGTGAGATATATGTTGAGTGTTTTTTTAAAAAATTCTGCAACATGCTCTTTTTTAAAAAAATTAATAAATTTTATAAATTAATAAATAATTTTTATTGAATGATTTTATGTTACAAAAAACAATACAGCCGTACTACCACTAAATATAGTAATTAAGAAATAAAAATTACATACATCAACATTTAGTTTGTTATTTGTTATTTACCGTCTTATTTCCTCCCAAACATTGCATCCAACAACACACATATGTCCACACACCCGCACACAAAATGATAATAATGAAAGTAAATATTCCCCTCCCCTTTTATCTTCCAAAATATTTTCTTCAACTATGACTTCCTGTCAAGTCCCTTTGCATATATTTTATCTTACATTTGAATTCTGCAACATGTTCGCTTCTGCCTTACATGCCACCTGGATGACTTTTGGTTTTAAATCAACAGCATGATGCATGTCATTAATTGCCAAATCGTATTATGTAGTGTTATTAATTGCTCCATCGTTATAATCCCTGCAATTAAAAAGCGGAATTAGTCACCGTAAACATGAATCAGAATTAAATAACAGGCAGCATAGAGGCAATGGAAGATGTCTATTGCATATATACACAGAAGCATTCTACACAGTTCAATACATTAGCAGGGTTTTAAGATTGCTTGTAATTTTGTTATGAATGTATAATAATAATAATAATAAAATTTTATTTATATCCCGCCCTCCCCAGCAGAAGGCAGGCTCAGAGCGGCTAACAACAGTAAAAATAACACAGCTTACATAAAATCACAATCAATTTAAATAGGTTTTTAAAATAGGTTTTAAATTTAATAATGGACGTGCGGTATGTCGATAAATAATAGAACCATGGAAGGGACTAGAGGGAAGTCAATTTGCGTTGTTTTATTTGTTTTTGTATTGTTGTTGTTTTTAGAAAATTAATAAAATGTTATTTTATTAAAAGATGTTCAAATACCTTCATGTCTCAGAACCCTGTGTTACCCGAAAGCTGACAACCCTGCCTTTTAAAAACCCTAATTGTTTTCCCTTCCTGACCCCCTCTTTTTCCCTTTTTAACGGAGCGACAAGGCTGCTCTTAAGCTCCTGCTTAGGCTGGGATGGTAACCTTACCTGTTACAGGTGGTAACTCAATTCCGCTGGCAGGAGAGGCCGTTCCCCCGGGATCCAACGCTCATTGGTGGGGACGACGTCCAGCTGCTGCGAAAAAGGACCCCGATATGTCGAAACTCCTTTTCAGCCAGGCTCCAGTAAGGAGATCCCTCCGATCTTGTCCCCCCCCCCCTTTTTCCCTGTCTCTCGCCTTCGTAGAAGGAGCACAAGGCGCTTGCAAAGTCAACATACGAAGGGGGAAACTGAGGCAAAGGGCCGCCCCACCGGGAGACCACCTACCGTAAGTTTTGCAAAAGGAAATGGGAGAGGAAAAAGGGATCCTGGAGATGGATTAGGCCAAAGAGCCATCTATCTCAGCATCCTCTCTGTGCAGAGGTCCACCTTTAGAGGGAAATTCGCACACAACTCTCTCCTCCAGCAACTGGTACCCAGAAACATTTTCTACCTCTCAACAGTGGAGGGGGAAACATAAAATTGAAGACTGCCTTTTCTTTCTCTGGGAAATTGTCTGGCCCTCGTCTGAAGCTGTTGGCCATGGCTGTGTCTTGTGGCAAGGAGTTCCGTGGTTTACCCAAAGATGCCTTTTCCTTTGGACAGCCCTGAATGGTCCAGCTTCAGGAATAGGATGTCCCTATTTTCATGGGAGAAACGTTGGAGGGGATGGAATAGGACGTCCCTATTTTCAGGGGAGAAACGTTGGAGGGGATGGAATAGGACGTCCCTATTTTCAGGGGAGAAACATTGGAGGGGATGGAATAGGACGTCCCCATTTTCAGGGGAGAAATGTTGGAAGGGATGGAATAGGACGTCCCTATTTTCAGGAGAGAAACGTTGGAGGGGATGGAATAGGACATCCCTATTTTCAGGGGAGAAACATTGGAGGGGATGGAATAGGACGTCCCTCTTTTCAGGGGAGAAACGTTGGAGGGGATGGAATAGGACGTCCCTCTTTTCAGGTGAGAAACGTTGGAGGGGATGGAATAGGACGTCCCTATTTTCAGGGGAGAAACATTGGAGGGGATGGAAGGGAATCTTTTGCCCCACACAGGACTCGAACCCACCACCCTCGGATGAAGCATCTTGTTCTCTACTGGCTGAGCTACCCAATATTCATGTTGTGACCTTTGCAAATAGGAGTTGTTGCAGACTCTCAGTCGCTTCCGTTGCATTTCCAGCTCTGCAAGATTCTTCTTAGAGCCCGGCTTACTCTCAGAAACTACAGGGAATTCCCAGCCCCTGTTGGCTGTTGCGTTATCCCATGTGGAGCTGAGTTCCCCTGGATAAACCAATCAAATTGCAAAGCAGTATAGCGTTCGTCTCTGTCCCCTAGCGCGGTGCAAAGACGCCCTCTAATTAGGCCACACGGGGATGGGGAACAGGCCGGCCCGGCCGTATCCAGAGAACCGAGTCCTGGTTTTGCGTCCCACGTGGGTTGGATCCCCCAAGCAACCGCCTGCTTCTGGGCCCTGGGTGCGAAACACGGAAGGCCTCGGAGCTGAGATCACAATTCTGCTAGGATTAGTCCTAGGTGGAATCCACAGCCATATATTTTAAAAACCTGTTTTTTTTGGGGGGGGGGGAAGTTTTGAAAAAGATGTTGAATTTTGCATAGCTCACCATCGCCATCTAGTGCCGCCTTTGTATATTGCACTTTAACAACACATTACTACTACTAATACTACTACTACTAATTTTAAACACTTCATTTGCAGCCGAGTCCCCTAGCGTATAAAAGCCCTAAACAGCTTTGGACCCAAATACCTCCAAGAACATCCATCTCAGACCCTACGATCGGCTGGCGGGTCCTTCTTAGTGGTGCCCCCTCTGAAGCTGCCACAGAGAAGGCTTCTGAGGGCAGCAGAATCAGCCAAAAGGGTCTCTTCTGACCTTCTAATACCAGTTATCCAGGGCCCAATGATAATAATAAGGTTATTATTTATACCCTTCCCATACAATCTCAAAAGATGGGATTTTAATGGAACCTTGCCAGAAAGCCTTTGGGGGCAGATGGAGGTTTTGGGTTGTCTCCAAGGGCAGCTCAGCAATCCAGCTGGGATGTTTGCAGAGGACGGGGGCCGGGGGTATTTCTGTCCCAAAGGAGGCATGCTTAACTCGAAGACCCTTGGACTTATTTCTGAAGAAATACCCTACATGTTTAAGATCTCTTAACTTGTCTGTTTCAGAAATCAAGAACGCAGCTGAGATGAAGAGTCTCAAGGCCAGGTTTAAGAAGTCTGATGTGAGTTGTTGTTATTGAAAATGCATCTCTGGGTTATTTGTGGGGCCTGCCTGGTGTTTTCACATGAGTAGAATGTGTCCTTTTATTTAAAAAATGCATCTCTGGGTTATTTGTGGGGCTTGCCTGGTGTTTTTACACGAGCAGAATGTGTGCTTTTGTTTAAAATGTATCTCTGGGTTATTTGTGGGGAAAAGGAATTTGTTCATCTCCCCCCAAAAAATATAGTCCAGCCCCCCACAAGGTTTGAGGGAGAGTGGACCGGCCCCCTGCTGAAAAAGTTTGCTGACCCCTGGACTAAAACCTCTCGGTCTTATCTGGATTGAACTTCAGTTCAGGCCAGCAAGCCTGGGGAACCACCTGCTACTAGATAGCTGATCCCCACGGTCCCTTCGAAAGGATTCCGGTTGCCGTGGGGTTTTTAGGACCTTGCAAGTTGGTCTTACCTGGATTGAACCTCAGTCCAGGCAAGCAAGCCTGGGGAACCACCTGCTACTAGATAGAACCTCTTTGTCTTATCTGGAATGAACTTCAGTCCAGGCAAGCAAGCCTGGGGAACCACCTGCTACTAGATAGAACCTCTTTGTCTTATCTGGAATGAACTTCAGTCCAGGCAAGCAAGCCTGGGGAACAACCTGCTACTGGATAGCTGATCCCCGCGGTCCCTTCGGAAGGATTCCGGTTGCCGTGGGGTTTTTAGGACCTTGCAGGGCGGGAGGGAACCGGGCTGCTTTCTCCTGCCGCTGGGGGGAGACGCTTCCCTCCTCCTTCTCCTCCTCCTCCTCCCTTGGCCTCTGATCTGCTGCTGCAAGCCGGCTTTGCTGCCCGTTATCCCAGCATCAGGACCGCTCGCCAGCATCCTTCATCTTCCCCTGCATCCCTCATCCCTGGTCCCTTCCTCCTGCGCCGCCGGCTGAGATCGGATGGATGGCTACCCGATACTTCCTGGGAGGGACAATGAAGCAAATTTGCTTCTGCGCTGCTTCCTCCTTCGCGGTAGGCTCCCCCCCCCAATTCTGCATTTTTTGGGAAACCCCCCCCACCTCCGATCCTCCTCCCTTTTCTCCCCCTCCGATGACCCCCTCACCGCAATTGCACCATCTCCTCTGCCCTGGTCCGGAGCCGAATGACCACTGTCGCATTTTATCTATTCGTTTTTTGGTGAAAGAGGCTGCCTTGGGGGAGCGGGGTGGGGTGGGGTGGAATTCAGCCTTTAGGGAGATGCACTCTGTACATGCTCTGTGGTGGTGGTGGTGGAGGGGGCTGGATACACACAGATGTGCTTTCCCCTCCATGAATAGAGCCTTAGCAGGGGAGAGAAAGGAATAGGGGTGGTGTTTTTTTGTGTGATTTCTGTTTTTGGGCAGGGAAGATAGAGTTGAATTTGTCCCTTATTCCTTGTCCCAGTATTTCCTGAATATATATTCCTTGTCCCAATATTCCCTGAATATATAAATATATATTCCTTGTCCCAGTATTTCCTGAATATATATTCCTTGTCCCAGTATTCCCTGAATAAATCCTTCTTTGTTGCATTGGGCAAACGGCCAATTTTCTTCATCCCCATCCGCTGAAGAAGTCGGGGACGTATAATTCTCTCTCTCTCTCTCTTTCTCTCATTTAATTTAATTCGTTACAGTCCTATTTTAGCTTTCCTTGCCTTCCAGGGATAAGCTTTCCCCTTCCCTCCCCACATTTCAGCTGCACAGCAACCCTGCGAGGCTGAGAGATGGGGACCGGCCCAAAGGTCACTTTAGGGAGCCGGAATTCGAACCCGCGTCTCGCTGCTTTCTGTCTTCTACCTACATTATCAAATCTCTTCCGTTATTAAATCTACCTGTTTTATTTTTTAAAAAGAACCCAATATTGTGCCCTTTTCTGCATTCCTTTTCTCCATTTGCAACACCCCTGACTTCCACCCCCAAGTCTTTTTCACCTTTCCAAGGATAGACACCTGAGAAATAACTTTGAACGGAGATCAATTAATTCCTTATTTCATTTACAGCCAAGTTACCCTGTGGAAGGAAAAAGGCTTCTCCTTCTATTTCCCAGTGTTTGCTGTTTCTCTTAGCCTTTTAGCTAACATCCGGAAAAAGAGGATGCGTGCTGGGAAAAAAGGCCCCATGACGGCTGGGTCACGACCCACTAGAACCGTAAAGTTGGGAGGGGTGGGTCCCTCAAAGGTCATCCACCCCAACCCCGCTGCGACGCAGGAATCTCAGCGAAAGGGTTTTTATTATTGCATTTGTATTTTTTTGCTGGAAGCCGCCCAGAGTGGCTGGGGAAACCCAGCCAGATGGGCGGGGTATAAATAAATAAATTATGACCCAGAGTCCTGAATCAGGTTTTCTTCTTCTTCTTTTTTTCAAAAAAAATATTAGTTTTCCAAATTTATAACAAACAAGTATTAAAAAAAAATCAACAAACAAACAGACATTTATCTTAACTGTAATAATTCCATTTTTGTTAACATTGTTAGGTGACTTCCTCGAGTCCCCTTGGCTGAGTTTCCCTATAAATCATTGTAGCACTTTTCCAATACTATTTTCACACAAAATTTACTTGGTCAATTAACATCTTTCTTCCTTTTCGTTTTAACTTTTACCATAGTATTCTACAACGTCACAAATTTAAGTCCTAGGCCAATCTGATACTCGCGAGTAATTCTATTTAAATTATCTTAACATATTTAGCTAAATTATCTTTAAATTTCATCCATTCCTCTTGGCGCTCCTCCTCCTTCTGGTCACGGATTCTTCCGGTCAGGTCAGCTAGCTCCCAGAAGTCCATCGTCTTCATCTGCCATTCCTCCACTGTTGGGACTTCTTGTAATTTCCAATTTTTGGCCGACAAAATTCTAGCTGCAGTTGTGGCACACAAAAACAATCTGACATCTTTCTTGGGCAATTCTGGGTTTTATTCTTGTTCCGGCTGCATATTTCTCAGCGCGGCCCCCCCTCCCTGCCTCTCTCTGCCCCTTCCCCGGCAGAGTGGGGGGGGGGAGTGTTAAGACTAGCCCACCTCTCAAGGTGGTCGTTGCAAGGAGGCCTACGCGAGAAGAGAGAACCGTTTCTCAAAAAGCTCCGCAAAAGGGGGTTTGGGGCTTGCCAGAATCTGCCCTCTGCTATTGCAGTGACCCCCAGCCCCCCCCCAAAACTCGTCCACACTTTCCACCTTCTTGGGAGGGCAAGGCGTCCTAAGTTTTCCCTTCTACGACGGTTGTCCTTCTTCCACCCTTCTTCCTCTAATCCGACCTAGTTTGGAAGCCCCGGCTTAGGATATTTTAAGGACATGGACCCGCCCCCCTGCAACTCCCCTGTTCGCCAGATGCTCACCATTGAGGCAGCAGCTCTCGGACATCACTGGTCCCTGCCGTCTCCCCCCGCCACATAAATTGACAGAGGAAGGGAAATAATATTATTATTAATAATAATTTATTACTTATACCCCACCCATCCGGCTGGGTTTCCCCAGCCACTCCGGGCGGCTCCCAACAGAATATTAAAAACACGATTAAAAACTTCCCTAAACAGGGCTGCCTTCAGATGTCTTCTAAAAGTCAGGTAGTTCTTTCTCTCCTTGACATCTAATGGGCAGGTGCCACCACCGAGAAGGCCCTCTGCCTGCTTCCCTGTAACCTTACTTCTCACAGGGAGGGAACCGCCAGGAGGCCCTCGGGAGAGGGACCCCGGTGTCCAGGGTGGAGACGCTCCTTTAGGTCTACTGGGACGAGGAGGTTTAGGGCTTGAAAGGTTAGCATCAAGTCTTTGACTTGTGCCCCCAAACGTACTGGAAGCCAATGTAGGTCTTCAGGACTGGTGTTCTATGGTCTCGGTGGTCGCTCCCAGTCACCAGTCTGGCTGCCGCATTCTGGATTAGTTGTAAACTAATAGGGATGTCCTATTCCATCCCCTCCAACGTTTCTCCCGTGAAAATAGGGACGTCCTATTCCATCCCCTCTAGCATTTCTCCCCTGAAAATAGGGATGTCCCAAGGAAAAGCGGGACATTCTGGGATCTGATCAGAAACCGGGACAGCTTCTGTAGATGTGGTACCCTCCTTGGAAAACAGAGACACTCACAGAGGGTGTGAGTTGAGCAGGGAAGAAGAAAAAACTCTCAAATCTGTCTTGGTGCAAGGAAGCCTTTATATTTTCCCTTACGGAAAAGGCAATTCCTGTATATCCTCAACTTGTGGGTCCCCAGATGTTGTTGAACTACAACTCCCATCCCCCCAGCTAGCAAGGCCAGAGCTCAGGGATGATGGGAGTTGTAGTCCAACAACATCTGGGGACCCACAGGTTGAGAACTGCTACAGCAACCAACATGGTGCCCTATGGATGTTGGACGCTGCCTTCATCCCTGATCTTTGGCCACACCGGGTGCTGGGAGTTGTAGCGCAGGACAGGGGACATTTCAGCACCCCAAAGCCCAGGGGTCTGTGTGCATTTTATGGCAGGGGAAGAGCTGATTTAGAGATCCCCCTGGCCAGGCTATTTGGAAAGCTTTTGCCATCTCCTGAGGTAACGCGACCTTGTCCCTGCCCGGGCGCCCGGCCTTCGAAAACCAGGTCCTTTCGGATTAACCGGCGTTGCCGTGGAAACCAGGTGATTTCCGGGGAATACGAGCGATTAATCCGCAATCTGGAGGCCAGGAGGATTCTGCAAAACATAGCAGCCTTTTCTTCAAAAATGTGTGTTTTAGCATTCTTTTTAGTTCCTTCTAGATCAGTGATGGCCAAACTTGCATCTTCCCTTCTTATTCCCAAATGCATATTTCACTGCTGTTCCCCGTTCAAACCTTCCTTGCCTCATGTTTATTTAGCTTTCTAATATGATTTTTATTAATCTCTTTTTCAACACAATAACGAAACAAATAAATCCTTTGCTCTTGGCTTCCCTCCATCCCTTTGACCGGTTTTTAAATGTTTAAAATGACTCTGTCTGCAAAACATTTCCAGTCCAGCCTAAAACCTGCCTCTTCTCCATCTCTGCTTTCCACTGTTAAATTTCCATTTCCATTGTTAAAATTGCCAGTTTGGCACGCTCCGCAAACCTCTCATTCTAGGCGTGTTGATCCAAAAAAGGCTTGACCTTTTTGCTATTTTTTTCCTCTTCCTTTTCCTTTTTTTTTGGGTTTACAGAGCCAGGACTGGAGCAAAAATGACGAGAAACTCCTGCAGGCGGTGGAATACAATGACGCCGACCGTGTCTCCTCGCTCCTCGTCCGAAAGGGCCTGGTCCCCACCAAGCTGGACTCGGAAGGGAAATCGGCGTAAGCCCAAATAACCTGAATTTCCCAATCAGTCAGTCAGTTTTATTGCACATAGCCAAAGGCTGCCGCAACGCACACAGAACCATTCAACAATTAAAAGAAAATATGCTCGATTAATACAAAAAACATTTATATTATCAAGAGCCATAGCTGTCAACTTTCCCCCTTTCTTGCAAGGAATCCTATTCGGAATTAAGGGAATTTCCCTTAAAGAAAAAGGGAAACGTTGACAGCTATTGATTCAAGACATTACCTACTCTGAACAGAGCTTTGAAAGGACCTTAATAGACAGGTTAAGACATTAAACAGTAAAATTTATAGGCTAAAATCACCACATGTTAAAAAACAATGTTAATTAATGCAATGTGCAATTATATTCGGAGTTTGGTGATAAAGATAGAATATAGCTTAGGGTCAAATAAATTCATCTCCTTTACAGTTGGTGGCTATATAATTTACTCTAATTTTCCTAGCGGCAGTTGCAAAGAGCGCTACACGCCAGGTCACATACTTATCTGTGTCTGCGAGGAGATATAAAATCATGTCACAGAGTTGGGAAATTGCACGGCCGAAAGGGGCCCGATGCGAGTCTCGAACCCATGGCCCTGAGACAAAGCGTCTCCTGATCTACCGACTGAGTCATTGTGAAGTCGTGCAATTAATCTCAGAGTTGTAGAATTGGAAGGGGGCCCCCTGGGGTCATCCAGCCTGACCCCCTGCACCTGCTTAATCTCAAGTGGCGGGGAGTTCCAAAGTTCTAAACTGCTAAGTTCATTTATTTGTATTTATTTAAATTGGTGAGCTTCATCCGGTGACCCCCCAGGAAATCCCACCACCCACCTCACAACTGTCCACTAGGAGACCACTGCTGTCAAGCAATACCCCAGGGGCTTCTAAACCCTTGATCTGCTGGGTGCTTAGGCCACTGGTTCATCCGACCCCGGGGACCCTGGATTAACAGGAAAATCCTAGAATTGTAGAGTCGGGCCCTCCCGAGTCATCTAGCCCAACCCCTTGCGATGCGGGAATCGCAGATCAAGTGTCGGTCTGTTCCACAGGTTCCACCTGGCTGCGACGAAAGGGAACACAGATTGCCTGGAAGTCATGCTGGCGCACGGAGCGGATGCCATGACGACCGATGGTGCAGGTGGGTTTAGGGTGCAAAAGCTATTATTATGGAGGTTGAATCCTGACAAGACAGAAGGACTGTTTTGGGGGGACAGGGGGCGGGCGGGTGTGGGGGACTCCTTGGTCCTGAATGGGGTAACTGTACCCCCGAAGGAGCAGGTGTGCAGCCTGGGGTCATTTTGGACTCCATGGAGGCACAGGTCAGTTCTGTGTCCAGGGCAGCTCCATCTGGTACGCAGAATGAGACCCTCCCTGCCCGCAGACTGTCTGGCCAGAGTGGTGCATGCTCTGGTTATCTCCCGCTTGGACTACTGCCATGCGCTCTAAGTGGGGCCACCTTGGAAGGTGACCCGGAAACTGCAACTAATCCAGAATGTGGCACTGGCCATTGTCTTATAATGAAAAACCCCATATCTCATGTTCCTTCCTTCTCCGCAGGCTACACAGCGTTGCACCTGTCGGCTAAGCACGGACACCCGCAGTGCGTGAGCAAGCTGTTGCAGGTAACTCTCGGGGCATCTTCAAGCGCGGCTTTCAACTGCGGCTGCGCACTGAATTTGGCCAAATCCCAAACTGAACTGGGTGGGTTTGGGTTTTCAGGACGGCTTTGCAAGGAGAGGCAAGGCAACAGCCGGATCCACATTGGCTGTCTTTCCACTGGGATGGGATGGGGCTTTCTCCCTGGGAAGCCGCAGGTAGGGTTGCGGGCTCAGATCCTTTTCACTGCTTAATATTCTCCTCTCTCTCTCTCTCTCTCTCTCTCTCTCTCTCTCTCTCTCTCTTTCTCTCTCTTCTCTATTTCTCTCTCTCTCTCTCTCTTTCTCTTTCTCTGTCTGTCTTTTTTACTCTCTCTCTCTCTCTCTCTCTCTCTCTTTCTTTCTCTATTTCTCTTTCTTTCTCTTTCTCTCTCTATTTCTCTCTCTTCTCTATTTCTCTCTCTCTCTCTCTCTCTCTCTCTCTCTCTCTCTCTTCCTCTCTCTCTCTCTCTTCCAGGCATCCTGCCCTGTGGACATAGCAGACAGCCACGGACGCACAGCCCTCCACCATGCAGGTCAGTATATTTCGCCATCTCCCCAAACCCCAGGGAGTGGGGTGGGGTGGGGTGGGCACTGGTTCCGGGGCATTCTGCTGCTTCAGGTGAATCTCAGGTGATAACCCCACCTCACTTGGGCTATATATATATATATATATATATATATATATATATATATATGCTTTCGTAGATTTTCACGGGTACAGGAATGCAGGTTTTGGTGTCCTCGGGTGTCTTCCCGTGTAAAAGTTGGGGTGTCTAGGCGACGTTTCGACGAGGTCTCACTCGTCATCTTCAGGCTGGTGCTTTCGGCTTCTTGTTACTGGAACAGAGCAGGATCTCAGTGTTTGAGTTCCTATAAATACTGTAGAGGGGGTGTGGTGTATAGCCTCCAATGTTCTGGGCAGAGAGGAAGTTCCCAGGCTAGTGTGCCTTTTCTTCTTTTGTTCCTTAATTACTTGAGAGATATCTTGAGTGATTTCTTGAGTGATATCCTGAGTACCACTTAGGTGGGTCATTAGGTGTGGATTAGTTGTTAAAGTCTTTGTGTCTTGACCTCTTGAACTTTGTGAAGAGTTTTCCTGAGAAGATGGCTGTACTGTACTTAGTTGTGCTCTGGCTTGGCTTCGTGTATAGGGGCGAGCTGTGGTTTTGTGGCTTGTGTCAGCCAGATCTGTGTAGGGATTGCAGGGGGGTGCAGCATCCGGAGGTGCCACCTAAGTGGTACTCAGGATATCACTCAAGAAATCACTCAAGATATCTCTCAAGTAATTAAGGAACAAAAGAAGAAAAGGCACACTAGCCTGGGAACTTCCTCTCTGCCCAGAACATTGGAGGCTATACACCACACCCCCTCTACAGTATTTATAGGAACTCAAACACTGAGATCCTGCTCTGTTCCAGTAACAAGAAGCCGAAAGCACCAGCCTGAAGATGACGAGTGAGACCTCGTCGAAACGTCGCCTAGACACCCCAACTTTTACACGGGAAGACACCCGAGGACACCAAAACCTGCATATATATATATATATATATATATTTACAATCTCATGTTCCCGTAGCACAGTTACATGAACGTTTGCCTAAAAACCAAGGAATGAACTGCCATTATAATTACGCATTATAATATGGGAAATACAGACCTTGTAAATTTTTCAGTGCTTGTGCAAAGTCTTGTACATTGTAGAATAAATTGCAAGACGTCTTGTTTGCTCCTTAGTAGGTTTTTCCCTGCTCTTTTCCCGCAGCTGTCAACGGTTGCATCTCTTGTCTTGAAATCCTTTGCGACTTTAAGGCTCCCTTGAACACCAAGGACAAGGTAAGCTCCGATCCAAATTCACGAAAACCTCCCTCTGAGTTTATTTCCGCCGCTGCTGGGTAGGGATGCAAGAAGGAACGGTTTTCTTTTCTTTTTAATCAGTTTTACAGTGGCCCCTTGGTTCTCAAACGCCTTGGTACTCAAACAACTTGGAACCCAAACACTGCAAACCTGGAAGGAAGCGTTGCGGTTTGCGAACCTTTTTTGGAAGCTGAACGTGCTCCGTTTTGAGTGTTATGCTTCCCATTTTAGCGGTAAATGGAAGTGTGGCACTCAGAACAAAAGTGTGGCTCTCAAATCAGAAGTGTAACACTCAAAACTGAGCATGTTCGGCTTCTGGAAATAGTTCGCAAACCGGAACACTGACTTCCGGGTTTGCAGTGTTTGGGTTCCAAGTTGTTTGAGTACAAAGGCGTTTGAGAACCAAGGTGCCACTGGTATTATGATATTTAAAGGCTTCCATTCTTTCATGAGAAAGGGACGCGGGTGGCACTGTGGGTTAAACCACAGAGCCTAGGACTTGCCGATCAGAAGGTTGGCGGTTCGAATCCCCGCAATGACGGGGTGAGCTCCCGTTGCTCGGTCCCTGCTCCTGCCAACCTAGCAGTTCGAAAGCACGTCAAAGTGCAAGTAGATAAATAGGTACCACTCTGGTGGGAAGGTAAACGGTGTTTCCGTGCGCTGCTCTGGTTTGCCAGAAGCGGCTTAGTCCTGCTGGCCACATGACCCGGAAGCTGTACGCCGGCTCCCTCGGCCAATAAAGCGAGATGAGCGCCGCAACCCCAGAGTCGGCCACGACTGGACCTAATGGTCAGGGGTCCCTTTACCTTTACCTATTCTTCCATGAAACAGTTGTCATTAAGTTCTCTGGTTTTAGCTGTTAACTTTGCGTCAACTCTCCTCTTGGCGGCAGGATGGCACGACCCCTCTCATGCTAGCAGCCAAGATGAGCCACTCGGAGCTGTGCCGGTACCTGCTCCACCGGGGAGCCGCCGTCAACGCCAGAGACCAGCGTGGACGGTGAGAGCCTTTTTCCGCTGTGGTGTGTGTGTGTGGCATCGCGCGGCATCCTTCCTCTGCACCTCCCCATTTCCCCCTGTGGCACCGGACAGCGGACTGGATCACAGAGGAAGTGTGGTGTAGTGGTTAAGAGCGGTAGACTCGTAATCTGGTGAACCGGGTTCGCTTCCCTGCTCCACATGCAGCTGCTGGGTGACCTTGGGCCAGTCACACTTCTCTGAAGTCTCTCAGCCCCACTCACCTCACAGAGTGTTTGTTGTGGGGGAGGAAGGGAAAGGAGAATGTTAGCCGCTTTGAGACTCCTTCGGGTAGTGATAAAGCAGGATATCAAATCCAAATGCAATCAAGCCCTCCGCCATTTCCGTTTCCTTCCACAATGCCTCTCTGCCGCTTGGTCCAAACAAAGCTACAGTGGTACCTCAAGTTACATACACTTCAGGTTACATACGCTTCAGGTTACAGACTCCGCTAACCCAGAAATAGTGCTTCAGGTTAAGAACTTTGCTTCAGGATGAGAACAGAAATCGTGCTCCAGCGGCACGGTGGCAGCAGGAGGCCCCATTAGCTAAAGTGGTGCTTCAGGTTAAGAACAGTTTCAGGTTAAGAACGGACCTCCGGAACGAATTAAGTACTTAACCAGAGGTACCACTGTACCCCTCTCAACTTAACTGGCCTCGTCTTTGCTTCAGAACAGCCCTGATGGTGGCCTGCGAGAACGGCAGCGTGGAGACGGTGGAAGTCCTGGTCCACGGTGGGGCAAAGGTCGGCCTCGTTGACGCCACGGGTCACGATGCGGCCCATTACGGCGCGGCCGTGGGCAACGCCCTCATCCAGCACTACCTTCAGGAAGCTGCTCAGCGCCACTCCTGGGCCAGCGGTAAGGATACCTTCCCTCCGCAGAACTGGGCTTTTTCCTGGTGAGAAGCGGAGGCCATTTCTGCGTCTCCACGTTCCTGAGGAACTGTAGGCAGAAGGAGGAGACAGGCTCTAAGACGGTTTAAACTCGGCTAGCTCTGCACCTGCCTTCGTCGTCCTTTAAACAAATGCTCCCCTGAAAATGCTTAGGCTAGAATAAATCACAGCCGCTCAGCTCTGCAAATCTAAATACCGTATTTTCGCTCTATAAGATGCACCAGACCACAAGATGCACCTGGTTTTTGGAGGAGGAGAACAAGAAGAAAAAAATATTCTGAATCCCAGAATTCAGAACAGCAAGAGGGATCGCTGTGCAGTGAAAGCAGCAATCCCTCTTGCTGTTCTGGCTTCTGGGATAGCTGCGCAGCCTGCATTCGCTCCATAAGACGCACACACATTTCCCCTTACTTTTGAGGAGGGAAAAAGTGAGTCCTATAGAGCAAAAAATATGGTAGCTTTACTCATTTCCAGAACTAATTCCAAAGCAAACAAGTCTCCATTCGCCCGCAATAATGCAAAGAAAAAGGTTCCAAATGACTTTAAAGGAGGGAGGGAGTTGGTTTCCTTACCGAAAAAAAGGATCATGCAATATTTGGGTTAGCAAAGACGCAGGCAGTGAAATCTCCTTTTAGAGAGATTTGGTTCACTTGCAGGGAGCCATGGCTGCATGTCTTCTTGCTTGTTCCGGGAAGCAGGAAGAGGGAAGGCTGAGAAGGTAGGGCATGTGAATCCAGACCGAGTCTGGCAACTTGAGCTCAGGGCTCAGGTTAACCCTTTCATGCAAGCAAGTGTATTACAGCATCTAAGCCATCTCAGTTGTTAACAGGGTGATGAACCTGGGCCTCGCAGGTTAGTTGTTCCCTCACCATCTCATTTAATTCCATCTTTGTGTTCTCTCTCTCTCTCTCTCTCTCTCTCTCCCTCTCCTTCTGCTTCCCACAGAAGAAGAATCGACTGAAGCGTCCTCCCAGGTAACATTTTCGAGCCCCCAACCCTTGTAAGGCAGGCGATGTTGCTGGGGGCACATTCTCCTCACGTACCTCATTTGCGTTTTCCGCATCTATTTCTTTCTTTTTCCAAAATAAAAACCAGACATCCTCTCCGCGCCACTCTCTGACCAAAGGGAAGAACAGCAGCCCGAGAAAGAGGAAAGCCCCGCCTCCCCCAGGAAGTGCCCCCAGCCAGGTAGGGAAAATAGGAAGCCATGTTGGACGTTCGAGTTCCAAAATAACGTTCAAAAACCAGAACATTCACTTCTGGGTTTGTGACGTTCAGGAGCCGTTTTTTTTCGGGAGCCAAGGCGTTTGAGATTCAAGGTATGACTGTATACGTCCTGCTTGCTGAATTTCAGTTTAAATATATACTGCTACATTGTTTGGGAAGTTTTTAATGTTTGATTGTGTTTCTCATATTCTGTTGGGAGCTGCCCAGAGTGGCTGGGGAAACCAACCAACCAACCAACCAACCAACCAACCAACCAACCAACAAACAAACAAACATTATTATTATTATCATTATTATTAGGACCCCCACCCGCCGGACCACAACCCGGCTCCTGCCGAACGGGGCAACCGAGTCATCACTGCCAAGCCGGCCCGGACTCACCACAATGACCCTCCTGTTCCGGCTGTGACGGTGAGGATCCCTTAGCGGTGATGCCCTTGTTATGAGCAAAAACAGCTCCTTTCCCCTTATGGGGTACCCAAGAGCCCGTCTAGAGTCCTTATGTAGGTTCTTTATCGGTAGGAGAAAATAACAGAGGCCAAGCAGAGAATATTGAGAAGCAAAGCAGCTAGTAAGCCTGATCTTTATTGAACTGTTGCAACAGGGTCCCCAGCTCACCCCACACGCAGGGAGGGAGGAGAGGAACCCCGAACATTGGTGTGCAAGCTCTTATATAGACTTTTGAAATTGCCCACCCTGTAGCTCAAGACCACCCCCCAAAACATCATGTATACATCACAGAAAGAGGTGGTCCCCAGCAGAAATGGGAGTGTGTTGCTTCTCTCCTGTCTGCCAGGAGACCTGATCAATCATGCCTTATCAATTGCCTTTTCTGGGTGACCTGGCCATTCCTTGGAGATGGTCAATACTTAGTTCCTGAATCTCTTACGCATATTGATAACAGATACTTGCCAGACTGTATTTACAGGGAGGTGTGAGCCCCTACAGTCCAAAAACCATTGGAAAGCTTTCCCCATTTCCTTCCTCCTTGCAGAGAAATATTTGAGGCCAATTTGGGAGAGTCCAAATGGCTTCAGGATTGCTCTCCTGTACTATTTCAGATACGTGGTTGATATACTTATGTATGTGTTTGCCTTGTACGTTTATGAATGTTTATATTATATATAGAAGACCTTAGAATTCCTATAACACCCTTGTGGTGGGGAAGGGGACCAGCCCCTCATCGCTCAGCTTTGGGTTTCTTTCTCCCCCCCCCCCTCCAGGAAGATCAGGAGGCCTACGAGGAAATCGTGCGGCTGCGTCAGGAGAGAGCTCAGCTCCTGCAAAAGATCCGAAGCCTGGAGCAGCGGCAAGAGACCTTGAAGCAGAAAGTGAGGCGCTCCGGGGTTGAACTTGCTCCCGGCGAACCCCGGGATCTATCTCCCGTGCCGTCCCTCAGCCGTACAGCACACACACACACACACACACACACACACATATATACAGTGGTCCCTTGGTTCTCAACCTTAATCTGTTCCGGAAGTCCGTTCCAAAACCAAAGCATTCCAAAACCAAGGCACTCTTCTTTCCCATAGAAAGCAATGCAAAACGGATCAATCCGTTCCAGACTTTTAAAAACAACCCCCTAAAACAGCAACTTAACGTGAACTTTACTATCTAACGAGACCATTGATCCATAAAATGAAAGCAAGAATCAATGTACTGTACTATAAAATAAATAGGACAGTATTGTAGATGATAAAAATTGAAATTATTTTTTCCCCTTTACCTGCACTGATGATGGTCATTATTTGGAGGAGGGGGGCTTTTAGCCGTTTCTGCAGCCACACAATCGATCAATCAGTAGCTGGACTGTGTTCTGCACAGTCGCAAAAACAAATGAACTGAAAAAGCCTCAAAAAGGCAAAATAAAGAGCGAAAACAAAAGCACCAAACTTAATCTGTTCCGGAAGTCCGTTTGGCTTCCGAAATGTTCGGAAACCAAGGCACGGCTTCTGATTGGCGAAGGCGCCCCGGAAACAATTGCCGACAGCCGCGTCGGACGTTCAGCTTCTGAAAAACGTTCAAAAACCGGAACACTTCCTTGCGGGTTTTCGGCGTTTGGGAACCAAGGCGTTTGAGAACCAAGGTGCCACTGTAATTAAATTTATACCCTGCCCATCTGGCTGGGTTGCCCCAGCCATTTTGGGCCGCTTCTAGCACATATAAACCTCGGTTTGGCTGCTGAATGTTTCAGAAGCCGAACGCCGAAAACCTAGAAGCGAATGCTTCCATTTTTGAATGCGCCTTGGGAGACGAACGTTCGATTTCTGAGGCGTGTTTCTCAATTTCCCCGATTAAACTTGCCGGCAGTCCCTTTGATCCTTGGTTTTCGGACTTTTCGGGACTTCTGGAATGGATGACATTCGAAAACCGAGGTTCCACTGTAATGATAAAATGTCAAACATTAATAGCGACAATCTGGTCCGATATTAAAAACGGTCACAATGGCTTTGAGATAAACAGCTCATATCGAATAAAGCAATGTTCAATAACCCATTAGGATGCCATAGTAAACAGCAAAATTAAACGTCAGTGCATAATAAGTAGTTTACGTTTAAACATGAATACAGGCAGCGAGGGTTACAGAGGCATGTGCAGAGTGCTTTTGAGTAACGGCCTGTGCAAAGCTGTGATGGAGAAATGGCAGGCTTCCTTATATGGCTCCACTTAAAGTAAAGGTTAAGAGACCCTTGACCATTAGGTCCAGTCACGGGCGACTCTGGGGTTGCTGCGCTCATCTCGCTTTATTGGCCGAGGGAGCCGGCGTACAGCTTCCGGGTCATGCGGCCAGCAGGACTAAGCCACTTCTGGCGAACCAGAGCAGCGCACGGAAACGGCATTCACCTTCCCGCCAGAGCGGTACCTATTTATCTACTTGCACTTTGACGTGCTTTCGAACTGCTAGGTTGACAGGAGCTGGGACCGAGCAACGGGAGCTCACCCCGTCATTGCGGGGATTCGAACCGCCGACCTTCTGATCGGCAAGTCCTAGGCTCTGTGGTTTAACCCACAGCGCCACCCGAGTCCCACGGCTCCACTTACCTAAGAGTAAAACCCTGTTGAATTGAATAGGACTCAGGTCACAGTAGACATGGTTAGGGTCCTTTTGTACATAAATAATATGAAAAAGTAGTATTATAAATGTGTGTGTGTGTGTGTGTGTGTGTGTGTGTGTGTGTGTGTGTGTATATATATATATATATATATATATATATATATATATTCTCAGGCTGTATTAATCCCGTCCATCTCTTCCTTTTTTTGTCTCCATTAGCGACTGGACGATGGGTCTTTGCATACCCTTCAGAAGCAGGTGAGCCTATTATCTGCCCGAGATAATATTCGAGGATGGTTTAAAAAAGGACCAAGAAAACTGCATTTATTAAACACCGCAGCAAATTGAGATGACCGGGAGAGGAGGGGGTGAGAAAGGCTTGAGTTTAAAAGATGCCGTTTCTTAGAAAAGGGAACCCATTGCCCCCGTGCTGATCCTAGAATCGTAGTTGGGTGGGACCCCCAGCGGCCATCTAGACCAACCCCCTGCAATGTGGGAATCTCAGCTAAAGCAGCCCAGACAGATGGCCCTCCAATCTCTGCTTTCAGCTAGCTTTTTGCTTCTATTGCTTCATGTTTTAAAATGTTGGAACCAGGGCCGGATTTGGGTTTGATGAGGTCCTAAGCTACTGAAGGTAATGGGGCCCTTTATATGTCCTTTGTTAACAACAAATTATCGCTGGTTTTTTGTGTTGAATATATGCTATATGGTAATTTATGGACCTCATAGGTATCTCAAGCCATTTGCACATGTTGCCCTGCAACCAGTCCATGCAGAATGTAGGTACCCTATATATAGAAAGGAGCAAACCAGGGATATTTTAGGGAGCAGGTGGGGCCCATGACTTACACCAGAGGAGCCGACACAACGCAAAACACTGTTGCTGCATGTCGGTTTTATTTTATTTGCTTTCTATCTTATATTTTGGAAATGTACATCCAATTTATTAAAATACGGGTTAAGATACAATTTGAAATGCAGCCTCGTTTTAATGGTAGCCCATAGATCAAAACCATAAGGGGTTTTGCAAACGTTTACCTAAATGAATGGATCAATTTCTTTCTCTCTCTGCCCCACCAGGTGGAAGAGCTTCAGAAACAGCTGGAGGAGAAAGTTGGGGAAAAGGAAAACCTTGGGAGAGAGTTGGCGGCTTTGCGGAGCCGCCTGTCATCTGTGGAGGTATCGCAAGCCATGTGCATCGGTGGGGTTTGAAATACACAGCAGATTCGCGAAAACAACGGGTGTTATTTCCGTGGGTTTACCCCAATAATAGCATTGTTCCCTACGAGCCAATATCTGTGGTGGGATATGCTAGACATCTGGATTTGCAGGGGGCAAGCATCCCTGATAGTCTTGGTCAGGCTAGGAAACCTTGTTGGTCTAATAATAATAATAATAATTTATTATTTATACCCCGCCCATCTGGCTGGGTTTCCCCAGCCACTCTGAGCTGCTCCCAACAGGATATTACAAACACAACAAAACGTCAGTCATTAAAAACTTCCCTAAATGGATGTCTTCTAAAAGTCAGATAGTTGTTTATCTCCTTGACGTCTGATGGGAGGGTGTTCCACAGGGCGGGTGCCACCACCAAGAAGGCCCTCTGCCTGCTTCCCTATAACCTCGCTTCTCGCAGGGAGGGAACCACCAGAAGGCCCTTGGAGATGGACCCCGGTGTCCGGGGTGGAGACGCTCCTTCAGGTCTACAGGGCCGTTTAGGGCTTTCAAGATCAGCACCAACACTTTGAATTGTGCTCGGAAATGTCCTGGGGGCCAATGTAGGTCTTTCAGGACCAGTGTCATGCGGTCTCGGCAACTGCTCCCAGTCCCCAGTCTGGCTGCCGCATTCTGGATTAGTTGCAGTTTCCGTGTCACCTTCCAAGGTAGTCCCACGGAGAGCGCATGGCAGGAGTCCAAGCGGGAGATAACCAGAGCATGCACCACTCTGGCCAGACAGTCTGTGGGCAGGGAGGGGGTCTCATCCTGCGCACCTGTCCATGGAGCTGGCAGACACAGAACTGACCTGCGCCTCCATGGGCAGCCGGCAGTCCATAGCGGCTCATGTTGATCTTGCCCTGCCTGAGCCTCTTTTTTCTGCTCTCCCCTGCCCCACACAGAACGAGAAGGAAAACACCAGCTATGACATTGAAACCCTGCAAGATGAAGAGGGAGACCTCCTCGAATTCCCAGGTATGGTTGTTAGTAGTATTTAATGGTCGCGTTTCCCCCCCTCGAGGACCTTATTTGAATATGTAGAATCAGCAAAGATGGCAGGCGTTTGCGATGTTCTGTTACGTTCCGTCATGTTATTGTTATTTATTGGGATTCATTTGAAATATGACGAATTGAGTCAAAATCGGACTCTGCAGCGCAATGCGTTGCCGCGGGATTTCGGCTTTTCTTTAAAGTTGCTCTTGTTTTGACAGGGGCTGAGCTTCTGCTCTCTAAAAAGAGCTTGAGCGTCTCCACCGAGGAACTCCTGGCGACTTTGCAAGGACAGGTTGATTCCCTGACCCAGAAGAACAAGGAGCTGATGGAGAAGATACAGGTAAATGGAGAACTCCCAGCTATAATAATAATAATAATAATAATAATAATAATAATAATAATAATTACTTATTTATACCCCGCCCATCTGGCTGGGTTTCCCCAGCCACTCTGGCCGGCTCCCAACAGAATATTAAAAACGCGATAAAACATCAAACATTAAAAGCTTCCCTAAACAGGGCTGCCCTCAGATGTCTTCTAAAAGTCAGGTAGTTGTTTATTTCCTTGACATCCGACAGGAGGGAGCCACCACCGAGAAGGCCCTCTGCCTGGTTCCCTGTAACCTCGCTTCTTGCAGGGAGGAAACCACCAGAAGGCCCTCGGGAGAGGGACCCCGGTGTCCGGGGTGGAGACGCTCCTTCAGGGATACTGGGCCGTTTAGGGCTTTCAAGGTCAACACCAACACTTTGAATTGTGCTCGGAAACGTACTGGGAGCTAATGAAGATCTTTCAGCACTGGTGTTATGGGGTCTCCACTCCCAGTCCCCAGTCTGGCTGCCGCATTCTGGATTAGTTGCAGTTTCCGGGTCACCTTCAAAGGCAGCCCCATGGAGAGCGCATGGCAGTAGTCCAAGTGGGAGATAACCAGAGCATGCGTCACTCTGGAGAGACAGTCTGTGGGCAGGGAGGGTCTCATCCTGCATACCAGATGGAGCTGCCCTGGACACAGAACTGACCTGCGCCTCCATGGACAGCTGGGTGTCCAGAACGACTCCCAGGCTGCACACCTGGTCCTTCAGGGGGCACAGTCACCCCATTCAGGACCAGGGAGTCCTCCACACCAACTAACTTCCCATCTCTTGCAGGTCCTGGAGAATTACGAGAAGGATGAGAGCGACGCCGACATCTCGGCCGACTTCATCCCCATCATCCTGTACGATTCGCTCCGGTCCGAGTTTGACCGCTTGAAGGAGCAACACGCAGAAGCCCAGGAGGCCCTGAAGTCCGTCGATGGAGCTGGTGAGTCGTCCTGCAAGCTCATCCCGGCGGAGGCGTACGAGCAGCTGAAGGCCGACCACGAGAAGCAAATCCAGGCCCTCAAACTGGCCCTGGAGAAAAGCAGCTTCCCGGCCCTTCGGGGTGGCGGGGGGACAGCGGCGGAGGGGAGCTCCGGTTTGGGGACGGAAGGAGACGGAAGCCAAGCAGAGGCGGGAGCCAGGAAGGAGGAGATGGAGGAGCTGGCCAAGGAGCTCAGCGCCACCCGGGAGAAGTACCAGGCAGCCCTAGCGGAAGTGAAGCTCTTCCAGGAACAGATGGAGCTGGGTATCTTGTCTGTAGAGGAGAAGGAGCTGTTGGAGAGCTCCAGGACCGAGTTGGAGACGACGAAGACAGCCTTGCAGCGGGCTCGAATGGACCTTGAGGAGCGAGATCAGAAGGTGAAGGATCTGGAGGGACGCCTCAGGGCTCAGGAGGAAGCAGCTGGTCCAGAGACGACGAAGACCGCCTTGCACCAGGCTCGGTTGGACCTTGAGGAGCGAGATCGGAAGGTGAAGGATCTGGAGGGACGTCTGAGGGCTCAGGAGAAAGCAGCCGTGGAGGAGGACAAGGAGATGAAGGTCTCCTTAGATGAGGTCTCCAGAGAGAAGGAGGCCTTGCTGGCAAGGTGCGCTTCCATGGAGGACGAGGTGAGGGAGCTGAAGGAGAAGACCCAGCAGCTGGAAGAGGAAGGGAGTCAGAGCCTGAGGGAGGAAGCCGGCCAACTGCGGAGCCAGTTGGACGCCCTTGAGGGGCAGCGCCAGGCGGCCGAGACTGAGGCGGAACAGCTCCGGAAAGGCCACAAGGCACTGGCGGAGGAGCTGAGGTCCGCCAAGGAGGAGTTGGCGTCTCGACAGAAGCAGGAGGACGCGGCAGGCAAGCTGAGGACCTCCCTCTCTGAGGCGGAGAAGAGCCTCTTGGAGCTGAAGAAGCGGCACGAGGGCACCTTGAAGGAGTTGGCGGAAGCGCGGGAGGTGGCGGAGACCTGTCGGCGTGGGTCTGTGCCCCTCGCTGAACACGCCCGGGCCAAGGAGGCACTGGAGGGGACCCTGTGGGAGCTGAAGGCCAAGTCGAAGCTTCTGGAGCAAGAGCTGAAGGCCAAGGACCAGGAGATCGCGGGACTCAAGGAGGAGCTGGAGGTGGTTCTGAAGGGAGCCGTCTCGAAGGAGGCGCACGAGGAGCTCCGCGCCCAGTTGCAGGCCGAGGCAGACGCCCTGAGCGCCAAGCTGGCCGATTTGGGGCGCAAGCACGAGCGGACCTGCACAGAGGTCTTCCAGGTCCAGCGAGAGGCCCTCTTCATGAAAAGCGAGAAGCACGCGGCCGAGGCCCAGCTGGCGGCCGCTGAGAAGCAGCTGCAAGGCTTGCGGGCCGAGTCAGAGCGGATCCGAGAACTGCACAGCCACATCGAGGACTCGGCCAAGCTGGTGAAGGAAAAGGACCGCAAAGTGAGTGCGGGCGTGCATACGCTCCGAGGAGGAGCAGACACATCTGTTTGGGTTTGGGAAATAAAATCGGAAGGCTTCATCTCTAGAAGCCCACCAATATTTACAGGTGAAACTCGAAAAATTAGAATATCGTGGGAAAGTTCCGTGATTTCAAGAATTCAACTTGAATGGTGAAACTAATATATGAGATCGACTCGCGACATGCAAAGCGAGATGTGCTTCTACTTCTCAGAGGTCCAATCTCGTTCAATTTGCAATCCTTGTTTTGCTGATTTCCTTGAATATTCTAATTTTCTGAGATGGTTAATTTGGAGTTTTCACCAGCTGTACGCCATGATCATCACAATTATCACAAATCAAGGCTTGACATATCTCGCTTTGCATGTCACGAGTCTATCTCATATATTAGTTTCACCTTTCAAGTTGAATTCCTGAAATCAAGGAACTTTCCCACACTATTCTAATTTTTCGGGTTTCACCTGTAGAACAAATCAAGGCTTGACACATCTCACGAGTCTCTCATGTATTAGTTTCACCTTTCAAGTTGAATTACTGAAATCAAGGAACTTTCCCATGATATACTAATTTTTCGAGTTTCACCTGTATTTATTTGGTTGGTTTTTCAAACTGAAATTTTGCAAATACAGTCATACCTCGGGGTTACAGACGCTTCAGATTGTGGTTTTTTTGGGTTACGGACCCGCCAAAACTCAGAAGTACCGGAACGGGTTACTTCCAGGTTTCGGTGGTCGCGCATGTGCAGAAGAGCTAAATCGCAGCCCACGCATGCGCAGATGTGCCGCTGTGGGTTGCGAACATGCATCCCACATGGATCATGTTCGAAACCTGAGCATCCACTGTACAGTGGTACCTTGGTTCTCAAACTTAATCCGTTCCGGAAATTCCGTTCCAAAACCAAAGCGTTCCAAAATTCAAGGCGCGCTTTCCCATGGAAAGTCATGCAAAACGGATTAATCTGTTCCAGACTTTTAAACCCCTAAAACAGCCATTTAACATGGACTTCACTATCTAATGAGATTATCAATCCATAAAATAAAAACAAGAATCCAGGCATAGGCAAACTCCGGCCCTCCAGATGTTTGGGACTACAACTCCCATCATCCCTAGCTAACAGGACCTAGCTAACAGGACCCAGGACCAGTCAGGGGTGATGGGAATTGTAGTCCCAAACATCTGGAGGGCCGGAACTGGCCTATGCCTGCAATAATCAATGTGCTGCAGTCACAAAATCAATCAATCCATCAGTAGCTGAACTGGGTTCTTCCGCACAGTCGCAAAAACAAAACGAAAAAGAGCCGCAGAAACAAAAACGTAAAATAAATAGCAAAAACAGACAGACCTCAGTGTAACACTCAAAACTGAGCATGTTCGGCTTCCAAAAAAGATTTGCAAACTGCAATGCTTACTTCTGGGTTTGCCGTGTTTGGGTTCCAAGTTGTTTGAGAACCAAGATGTTTGAGAACCAAGGGATCACTGTATAACAAACATAAATCATAAAAACAAGTTGACAAAAATCTCCCGAACTTCCGTCCTCCCCTTTGTGGGTCCCTATTGCTAATCATATCCTACCGGAATCTTTTATAATAACCCAAATCTTTTTATCTCTCCACTGTGTCCAAAATTTGCCCTTAAACTACAACTGTTATTCCAACGCTGCTAACTTTTGGCTACAACTATGGAAAATCAAATGTCCTGTACACAAATTTTGCACAGTTTCCATACCGAAGCTAGCAAGAAGCTGCACCCAGGAACCCTTGCAAAATATTTGCAGCAGCTTACGGATTCGCAGTTGGGGCGGGAGACGCAGCACGAAAGGAAAATGGGCTTGGACGGAGGAGGAAATACCAAAACAACTTTAGTTTCGCGATGCTCTTTGATTGGGGGGAAACGTCGGAATGGGCGGGCACCGGGAGAATAAATTGCCTCTTTGCTGCCTTCCAGATCACAGAGCTTTCCAAAGAAGTCTTCAAACTCAAGGAAGCCCTGAACGACCTCTCGGAGCTGTCGGGCGAGGCTTCGGCCAAAGCCACCTCACCAAAGGTCGAGTCGCGGCAAGAGGTTGCTACTCTCCAGGGCCGAATCCGAGATCTGGAGCAGCAGTTGGCCGTGAGTATTTCGTGGGGGCCAGCTTGTTGAGGAAGCGGACGATGGGGGCCATCCCCTGTTGTTGTTGTTGTTGAGTCGTTGAGTGGTGTCCACCTCTTCGTGACCCCCTGGACCAGAGCACGCCAGGCACTCCTGGCTCCCACAGTTTGGTCAAACTCATGCTGGTAGCTTCGAGAACACTGTCCAACCATCTCGTCCTCCGTTGTCCCCTTCTCCTTCTGCCCTCCATCTTTCCCAGCATCAGGGTATTTTCCGGGGAGTCTTCTCTTCTCCTCAGGTGGCCAAAGTCTTGGAGCCTCAGCTTCAAGATCCGTCCTTCCAGTGAGCACTCAGGGCTGATTTCCTTCCGAATGGAGAGGTTTGATCTTCTTACAGTCCATGGGACTCTCAAGAGTCTCCTCCAGCACCATAATTCAAAAACATCCATTCTTTGGCGATCAGCACAGCTGACGCAAATATTCATTCATTCGTTCATTCTCGGCCGCCGCGGCATCTTGTAGCGGTGAGTTCTGCCGGCTAGCCGCCCATCGTTAAAAATGACCAGTTCCTTCCCTGAAATTCGGCGCACGGAGTCTTACCGAAAACATGACATGATTCGGCCGCCCTGCCCGAGTAATCTGCGTGGCGGATCCTTGCCTGTGATGTCACAGTCCCGAGACCTCTTGCCAAAAGGCTTGGCTCTGTAATTAATCCTGGCCGATCCAGATTAATTCCTGCATGATGAGTCAGTGTTTGGGGAAAGTAATCTGGGTTTACGGGATTAATTATGGAGTGAGCCAAGGGGAGTTCATCTCTCGCTGACGTCCCCAGAATATTGTTACACGCAACTCCTGTTATAGGAAAAATTCAGGGTCTGCTTTGGTAGCCCAGCTCCTCAGTGCCCCCTAAGTCAGAAAAGAATGGATGCAGGCAGAATCCAGTGAAAGCAAGGAAGATATTTATTTTTCTGTTGCAACTGAGTTCTGCCTGCCCCCCCTGCAAACAGGTGAGGACCCAGAGCAAAGGTATTTTAAAAGACTTTCAAAATTGCCCAGCCCTGAAATCGCCCAACAAATATCATACACATGTCGCAGAAACATACCCTCCAACATTTCTCCGATGAAAATAGGGACGTCCCATTGCATAATGATAATTTTACTCTTTATACACCTCCCCCCATCTACCTGGGTTGCCCCAGCCATTCTGGGCGGCTTCCAACATATATGAAAAGCATAATAAAATGAAACATTTTAAAAAACACTTCCCTATACAGGGCTACCTTCAGACGGCTCGGGGGTCGGATAACTCCATCCCCTCCAACATTTCTCCCATGAAAATAGGGGCGTCCCATTCCATCCCCTCCAACGTTTCTTCCCTGAAAATAGGGGCGTCCTATTAAATCCCCTCCAACGTTTCTCCCCTGAAAATAGGGGCGTCCTATTAAATCCCCTCCAACGTTTCTCCCCTGAAAATAGGGACGTCCTATTCCATCCCCTCCAACGTTTCTGCCCTGAAAATAGGGACGTCCTATTCCATCCCCTCCAACGTTTCTCCCCTGAAAATAGGGACGTCCTATTCCATCCCCTCCAACGTTTCTCCCCTGAAAAGAGGGACGTCCTATTCCATCCCCTCCAACATTTCTCCCCTGAAAATAGGGACGTCCTATTCCATCCCCTCCAACGTTTCTCCAATGAAAATAGGGACGTCCTATTCCATCCCCTCCAATGTTTCTCCCATGAAAATAGGGACGTCCTATTCCATCCCCTCCAACGTTTCTCCCTTGAAAATAGGGACGTCCTATTTCATCCCCTCCAACGTTTCTCCCCTGAAAATAGGGACGTCCTATTCCATCCCCTCCAACGTTTCTCCAATGAAAATAGGGACGTCCTATTCCATCCCCTCCAACGTTTCTCCCTTGAAAATAGGGACGTCCTATTTCATCCCCTCCAACGTTTCTCCCCTGAAAATAGGGACGTCCTATTCCATCCCCTCCAACGTTTCTCCAATGAAAATAGGGACGTCCTATTCCATCCCCTCCAACGTTTTTCCCTTGAAAATAGGGACGTCCTATTCCGTCCCCTCCAACGTTTCTCCAATGAAAATAGGGACGTCCTATTCCATCCCCTCCAACGTTTCTCCCCTGAAAATAGGGACATCCTATTCCAGGGGTCAGCAGACTTTTTCAGCCGGGGGGCGGTCCATTTGAGAGCCTAGAATTCTTACAACGATGGCTTGGGGACGTGGTTCCCGGGTTCGAAACCTTTTTCATTCTGCTTCCAGGAGGCTGAGCGACGGCATGGCAATATCGTTTCTTTGTACAGGGGACACCTTCTCTATGCCATCCAGGTGAGTTTACCTGCCAGGTTGCGGGATTGGGGCTGGGTATGTTTGGGGGCGGGCAGAGGCTTGGAGGGCAACCCGGAGGGAGACTTTGTCCATACAGATCCTCCTTAATAATAATAATAATTTATTTATACCCCGCCCATCCGGCTGAGCTTCCCCAGCCAACTGAATATTAAAAACACAATAAAGCATTAAACATTAAAAACTTCCCTAAACAGGGCTGCCTATGATTCTAAATAATAATAACAATTTCAAATAACAATAATTTTAAATAACAATAACTTTAAATAATAATAACTTTAAATAACAACAATCATTTTAAATGATAATAATTTTAAATGATGATGATGATTATGATAATACAATGGTACCTCAGGTTACATACGCTTCAAGTCACAGACTCCGCTAACCCAGAAATATTACCTTGGGTTAAGTACTTTGCTTCAGGATGAGAACATAAATCGTGCTCTGGTGGCGCGGCAGCAGCAGGAGGCCCCATTAGCTAAAGTGGTGCTTCAGGTTAAGAACAGTTTCAGGTTAAGAATGGACCTCCAGAATGAATTAAGTACTTAACCCGAGGTACCACTGTAATAACAACAACAACAACAACAACAACAACAACAATAATAATATTTCTCTCTCTCCAGGGACACATGGATGAGGACATTCAGAGAATCCTCTTCCAGATTCTGAAGATGCAAAGACTCCAGGAACAAGGCAGATGAGATTTGGGAAAAGAGGACCGCCCATTTCAAACCGGGGGGGGGGGGGGGCTTTTCCATATTGGAGAACACTCCCTTCCTTTCATGCCAGCCGGCCAGCCCTGCACTGCAGCTCAGCCCCTTCCCACTCCCTTCCCCTCGAACGCAAGCTGCCTGCCTCGCCTGCTCAAGAGTCTTCCTGGACCCCTATCCTCACGGACTTTGCCTTTTCTGTCCTCGGGGAGCGCCTGCGAGGAAGACTTTGCCCCCCCATCACCACCTTCAAAGGGTTTAAATGGGCCGTTCCAGCAGGCGGAAATCCACCAGGTTTAACTGTCCTCCATCACTGCACCTCCCTTCTGGGCAAAGCCGCACCTGTGGAACATCCACCTGCCGTCACACTGTGATAGCCCATGCTTCAGATGGGACAGGTGCTTGCGGGGTTGGGCAGAGGCCGTTTCTCGCCAGGGGCAGCACGGCGTAGCGGTTAGAGCCTCTGGGCGACGGAAACCGGGATCAAATAACCCTTTCACTCGCAATGCTCACCGGGCCAGCCTCTCTCTCTCTCTCTCTCTCTCTCTCTCTCTCTCTCTCTCTCTCTCCCTTCCTTCCTTCCTTCCTTCCTTCCTTCCTTCCTTCCTTCCTTCCCTCCCTCCCTCCCTCCCTCCCTCCCTCCCTCCTTCCTTCCTTCCTTCCTTCCTTCCTTCCTTCCTTCCTTCCTTCCCTCCTTCTTGGGCAGGAATGTAGGGTTTCTATATTTCAAAAAGCAAAAAACCAGGACACCGCAAGAGCTGTTGAGCTTTTATTTTCTTTTAGGAAAACCCCAAAGATTTCTGTTTTGTTTCGTTTGCTGTATGATTCATGAAAATGAGTGGATTGATGGAGTCAGTAAAATACAGGTTGCCAACTCCTTTCCTGGATCTGCTCCTGTGCACTCGAACAGTCGGGGAGTTGGCAACCCTCATTGATTGATTGATTTTTTATTTTGCATTAAAAGACGAAGAAATAAACTCGGTTTGGAGTCCACAAATATTTGGAGTGGGACAGCTGAATATCTGGTCTGCAGGCCATGGCTGGGGGACGGGAGTCAGGGTCACAAGCATGGGGGGGGGGTGGGAATGGGGAGGGGGTCTGCGTTAACGTTGGGGGCTGAATGGAGGAGCTTTCAAGAAAGTCACTGTCTTGTTTCTTCTTACCACCCATGGCAATAAAGCATCTATGCTGACTTCCGATCTTTGCTCGTTCGGTCTCCTTGTATTAGCCTTTCGAAGGAGAATGGAGGATGGATGGCGGCTAACGGATTGAGGTTGAATCCTGGCAAGACAGAAGGACTGTTTTTGGGGGGACAGGGGGTGGGCAGGTGTGGGGGACTCCCTGGTCCTGAATGGGGCAACTGTGCCCCCGAAGGACCAGGTGCGCAGCCTGGGGGTCATTCTGGACTCACCGCTGTCCATGGAGGCGCAGGTTAATTCTGTGTCCAGGGCAGCTCCATCTGGTACGCAGGATGAGACCCTCCCTGCCCACAGACTGTCTCTCCAGAGTGGTGCATGCTCTGGTTATCTCCCGCTTGGACTACTGCCATGCGCTCTACGTGGGGCTGCCTTTGAAGGTGACCCCGAAACTGTAATTAATCCAGAATGCGGCAGCCAGACTGGGGACTGGGAGTGGCCACCGGGACCACATAACACCGGTCCTGAAAGACCTACATTGGCCCCCAGGATGTTTCCAAGCACAATTCAAAGTGTTGGTGCTGACCTTGAAAGCCCTAAATGGCCCAGTAGACCCGAAGGAGAGTCTCCACTCCCATTGTTCTTCCCAGACACCGGGGTCCGTCTCCGAGGGCCTTCTGGCAGTTCCCTCGCTGTGAGAAGTGAGGTTACAGGGAACCAGGCAGAGGGTCTTCTTGGTGGTGGCACCCGCCCAAGGGTAGGACTCAAACCCATGGCTTCAAGTTGCAGGAAAGGAGAGTTGGACTCAACATCAGGAAGAGCTTTCTGACAATCGGAGCCGTTCGACTGTGGGATGGAAGGAGGTAGACTCTCCTTCCTTGGAGGTTTCTAAGCAGGGGTCAGTTGCATGGACACCTGTCATGGATTCCTGCATTGAAGCGGGTCAGACTGGATAACCCTTGGGGTCCCTTACAATTCTGCAATTACATGCCCTCTCCCAGGCAGCCATTAGGTGGAGCCACAGGGCTACTAGGTGGAGTTTTCCAGTCCTGTCTAACTTGGTGCTAGGCAGGGCTGAGAGATCTGATTCTGTCTGCATTTAAAGGCCTAAATACCTAATATGGAATAGGACGTCTCCATTTTCAGGGGAGAAACATTGGAGGGGATGGAATAGGACGTTCCTATTTTCAGGGGATAAACGTTGGAGGGGATGGAATAGGACGTCCCTATTTTCAGGGGAGAAACGTTGGAGGGGATGGAATAGGACGTCCCTATTTTCAGGGGAGAAACGTTGGAGGGGATGGAATGGGACGTCCCTATTTTCAGGGGAGAAACGGAGGGGATGGAATAGGACGTCCCTATTTTCAGGGGAGAAACATTGGAGGGGACGGAATAGGACGTCCCTATTTCCATTGTAGAAATGTTGGAGGGGACAGATTCCACAACTAGATGCCTTTCCCCTCATCCCTCCTGAATCTCTCAGTGTCCAGCTTTGTTCCTTGACGGGTCCTAGAGTCCGCAGAGGGTGACCTTGTCTAGGTGTGTTGTGTCGGCTTCCAGGAAAGTGGTGGCAATCCGTCGAGGGGAGCCATCGATCACGCTCAGACGTCAGGATTCCAAGAAGCTGTGGGCTCTTTGCGTCCCTTATCTGTTGGCTGCACCAGCCCCAAGTGTGGACAGGGAACAATGGAGGTCACAAAGACCCTTTCCTGCCGAGCTGTCAGGAACGGGAATTCCCAGAAGACTTGACCTCCTCGCTTCTCAGCTTGGGAAAGGAAGGTGGTGTGACTTTGGGCTGCCTACTAGTCCGAAGCCAGATTCCTTTTATTTATGTCTTCTCCTCAACCGAGGCCTCTGTTTCTGCAGAAATAAAAACTGACCAAGACTCTACGTTATTTCCTGTTACGAAAAGGGAGATTTGCTTTTGTTCGGGTGAGATAGATTTAAAATGAGAGAGTAGGGGCTGTGCCCTACGCTAATCCTTCTCCAAGAAGACAATAATGGATAATAATGACATGATTTCATTGATTCGTAGAATTGGAAGGGCATCTAGTCCTGGAATCTTTTATAACTTCACACCCTCCAACATTTCTCCCATGTGTTCATAAATGTACAAGGGAAACACACCCATAAGTATATAAACCACGTGAACAGGAGAGCAATCCTGAAGCCATTTGGACTCTCCCAAATTGACCTTGAATATTTCTCTGCAAAGAGGAAGGAAATGGGGAAAGCTTTCCAATGGTCTTTGGACTGTAGGAACTTACACCTCCCTTTTCAAACACAGTCTGGTAAGTATCTGTTCAGCTGAGCACACTTATCAATATGCGTAAGAGATTCAGGAACTGAGTATTGACCGTCTCCAAGGAATGGCCAGGCTACCCAGAAAAGGCAATTGATAAGGCATGATTGATCAGGTCTCCTGGCAGACAGGAGAGAAGCAACACTCCCATTTCTGCTGGGGACCACCTCTTTCTGGGATGTATGTGTGATGTTTTGGGGGTGGTCTTGAGCTACAGGGGAGTCTATATAGGGGCTTGTGCACCATTGTTATGGGTTCCTCCAGAATGTGGGGAGTGAGGACCCTGTTGTAACAGTTTAATAAAGACCAGACTTACTAGCTGCTTTGCTTCTCAATATTCTCTGCTTGGCCTCTGTTGTTTTCTCCTACCAATAGAAAACCTACTTAAGGACTCTACATGGGCTCTTGGGTACCCATAAAGGAGCAGTTTTTCCTTATAACCACCCCCTTAAAGGTTTTTGTTTTTTTTAATACGCCCCTGTATCTTCCCATGTTCTTAAATTCGCCCAGGATTTAAGAATGTGCTTTGCGGTTACGAAACAGGACCTGGAAGCCATCTGGGAACTCCATGAACTCTTTCTGAATCCTTGGAGGCCTCTTGTTCTTTTTTTGTGGGGGGCCAGCTGTTTATTGGCCCCCGGCGACTCCAAGCCATTGCCACAAACACCTTCATCAATCATCTTTTAATTCGTGAATCACCTCGCCTTTGAAACAAACATCCTGTTTGCCTGGACGACTCTGCGGGATTGTGGCTTATTGGTCAGGAGCGAATTCTGGCATTTACTCTCCTGCAAATTACCCTATGGCAAACCTGCTCCTCTTTATTGGGGATGTGAGCAATTCCCTCTCCTCTCCCCCCAACCCCCCCCACATCCTTTTCCTTTCCTAAAAACTCATTAGCACGACCATGTTCAGATTTCCCTCTTGTGTTAAAGATTTTGTTTCCGAAAGGAATGGAACAAAACCCAGGATGTATTTAATGGGACGCACACACACACAAAACACCATCCTAGAGAGAGGTTTTCTTGAGGATTGGGCGTTGTCTGTATGCAAGGAAGCTCTGGGGCCTCTTAGAAGCAGCTATAAATAATATTTTTGCAAGGCTCGGTTTCCAGCACAAATGGTGGGGAGAGTAGGAGACGACTGCCCTTGCCTTCAGTGCAAAATTCGGTTTTTTGTTGTTGTTTTATACAGGACAAAAAATTTAAAAGAGGGAAAGGATTTGCTGAAATAGATAATAGACCTAGAATAGGGAGGTGTGAGGAGGTCAAGGAAATAAGCTAATGAAAGAATGGTAATGAGGAGATCTGATGCATTTTCTTTTTTGCGTTTTTGTTTTTGTTTAATGGGCTTTATGTTTATTTTTTCTTTCTGTAATTGTTGAAACTTTAATAAACTTTAATAAATATAAATATTATTAAAAAAGAAGAAGAGAGAATCTGTTAGGAGGAGTCAGATAGACAGTTGGGATAATTAGTTAGAGGTAATAGGAAGGTATAGGCCGGTAAGAACCTAAGATTAAGAAACTGACAAGAAAAATTATCTGAAACCATAAACTTGTAAAGCTTATAAAAATAAACTTCTTTAGTTGGTTTAATGTTAAAAAAAATAAAATCGGGTTTTTAATGCAGCTACGCTCCCTAAAGTGTGCTGGGGAAGGGCACCCCCAAAGAGTTGATTTCCCCCCTATTTAGCCTAATATTTACATTCTTTTTTCCCCGTTCAGTGATGGGGAGGGGGGAGAACAAAGATGAGTGAATGGGGAAAAATGTACAAAAACGTACATTCTTATGTGAATTGAAATAGTGTCGTTATCCTGAAACGTAGGCAGATTTTAAAAAGCCTACCTAGGGCTGCCATATTTTGAAGAGCGAAAATGAGGGCACATTTGCCGACTTCTGCTTTTAACTTCGGAGAGCTATTATGACGACTCTCCTATATGCAGGCCTGAGAAGCTGCGATCTACAGGTGAAACTCGAAAAATTAGAATATCGTGGAAAAGTTCCTTGATTTCAGGAATTCAGTTTGAATGGTGAAACTAATATATGAGATCGACTCGTGACATGCAAAGCGAGATGTGCTTCTACTTCTCAGAGGTCCAATCTTGCTCAATTTGAAATCCTTGTTTTGTTGATTTCCCTGAATATTCTAATTTTCTGAGATGGTTAATTTGGGGTTTTCACCAGCTGTACGCCATGATCATGGCAACGATAACAAATCAAGGCTTGACAAATCTCGCCTGGCATGTCACGAGTCAATCTCATATATTAGTTTCACCTTTCGAGATGAATTCCTGAAATCAAGGAACTTTCCCACGATATTCTAATTTTTCGAGTTTCACCTATATAATGTCTTGTCCTCTTCCTTTAGACTTCCTGGCACTATTCCCAATAGGAAACCTTCGCCATTGCTAGTGGCAAAGCGGCAGTGACAGTCGCCAACTTGGATGCGTTTGGAAGAGGACTGGGCAAAATTTGGCCCGCGAGGGCGACCAGGCAGGATGGTGATTCTCAGCCTCCACAGTCAGCGAGGACCATTAACGAGGAGGCAGCCCTGAGCCACCCCCTGTCCTGCGCTCTTTTCCTGAGGTTATTCAGTGGCGAGTAACGCCAACTTCTCCTGCACGAAGGATCTGGAGGGGAAACCCAACTCAGGAAGCGAGGGAAGCTGCCGTTTTTCCTCTGCAGGCAACTTTGGGTTCATCCACTCACGCAGAGACAGCTGGAAAGAAACAGACGTTTCCTAGGGAGCAGCTCATATCCCTCTGGCTGCCATCCCATAATCATCATCATCATCATTACATACCCTCCAACCAGAGCCGGATTTAGGTTTGATGTGGTCCTAAGCTACTGAAGGTAACGGGGCCCTTTCTATGTCCAGCTGTCCTTTGTCCACAACAAATTGCTGCTGTTTTTTGTGTTGAATAGATGCTATATGGTCATCGATAGGTATCTCAAGCCATTTGCACATCACAAAATATGTATTTTATCCAAGTCGTTGTTGAACAGAAATACAGTTAAGAAGAAGTATATTAATGCAATTCTGGGCTGCACCAATAGGAGTATAGCATCTAGATCAAGGGAAGTAATAGTGCCACTGTATTCTGCTCTGGTCAGACCTCACCTGGAGTACTGTGTCCGGTTCTGGGCACCACAGTTGAAGAAGGACACTGACAAACTGGAACGTGTCCAGAGGAGGGCAACCAAAATGGTCAAAGGCCTGGAAACGATGCCTTATGAAGAACGGCTAAGGGAGCTGGGCATGTTTAGCCTGGAGAAGAGGAGGTTAAGGGGTGATATGATAGCCATGTTCAAATATATAAAAGGATGTCACATAGAGGAGGGAGAAAGGTTGTTTTCTGCTGCTCCAGAGAAGCGGACACGGAGCAATGGTTCCAAACTACAAGAAAGAAGATTCCACCTAAACATTAGGAGGAACTTCCTGACAGTAAGAGCTGTTCGACAGTGGAATTTGCTGCCAAGGAGTGTGGTGGAGTCTCCTTCTTTGGAGGTCTTTAAGCAGAGGCTTGACAACCATATGTCAGGAGTGCTCTGATGGTGTTTCCTGCTTGGCAGGGGGTTGGACTCGATGGCCCTTGGGGTCTCTTCCAACTCTAGGATTCTATGATTCTATAATAGTGATAGTGATATTTTAGGGAGCAGGCGAGCAGGCGGGGCCCATGACTTACATCCTAGGAGCATACACAACGCAAAACACAGTTGCTGTATGTAGGTTCTATTTTATTTGCTTTTTATCTTATGTTTTGGAAATACACATCCAGGTTTTTCTTTTAGTTTTTTGGGGGGCCCCCAAGAGAGCGGGGCCGTAAGCTATAGCTTGCTTAGCTTATGCCTAAATCTGGCATTGCCCCTCCAACATTTCTCCCCTGAAAATAAGGACATCCTATTCCGTCCCCTCCAACGTTTCTCCCCTGAAAATAGGGACGTCCTATTCCGTCCCCTCCAACGTTTCTCCCCTGAAAATAGGGACGTCCTATTCCGTCCCCTCCAACGTTTCTCCCCTGAAAATAGGGACGTCCTACTCCATCCCCTCCAATGTTTCTCCCCTGAAAATAGGGACGTCCTATTCCTTCCCCTCCAACGTTTCTCCCCTGAAAATAGGGACGTCCTATTCCATCCCCTCCACCGTTTCTCCCCTGAAAACAGGGATGTCCTATTCCATCCCCTCCAACGTTTCTCCCCTGAAAATAGGGACGTCCTATTCCATCCCCTCCAACGTTTCTCCCCTGAAAATAGGGACGTCCTATTCCATCCCCTCCAACGCTTCTCCCCTGAAAATAGGGACGTCCTACTCCATCCCCTCCAATGTTTCTCCCCTGAAAATAGGGACGTCCTATTCCATCCCCTCCAACGTTTCTCCCATAGAAAGAGGGACGTCCTTTTCCGTCCCCTCCAACGTTTCTCCCCTGAAAATAGGGACATCCTATTCCATCCCCTCCGATGTTTCTCCCCTGAAAATAGGGACATCCTATTCCATCCCCTCCAACGTTTCTCCCCTGAAAATAGGGACGTCCTATTCCGTCCCCTCCAACGTTTCTCCCCTGAAAATAGGGACGTCCTATTCCATCCCCTCCAACGTTTCTCGCCTGAAAATAAGGACGTCCTATTCCATCCCCTCCAACATTTCTCCCCTGAAAATAGGGACGTCCTATTCCAGGGGTCAGCAGACTTTTTCAGCAGGGGGGCGGTCCATTTGAGAGCTTAGAATTCTTACAACGATGGCTTGGGGACTTGAAAGGTGAAACTAATATATGAGCCAGACTCGTGACATGCAAAGCGAGATTTGTCAAGCCTTGATTTGTGATAATTGTGATGATCATGGCGTATAGCTGGTGAAAACCCCAAATCAACCATCTCATAAAATTAGAATATTCAAGGAAATCAGCAAAACAAGGATTGCAAATCGAGCAAGATTGGACCTCTGAGAAATAGAAGCACATCTCGCTTTGCATGTCACGAGTCAATCTCATCTATTAGTTTCACCATTCAAGTTGAATTCCTGAAATCAAGGAACTTTTCCACGATATTCTAATTTTTCGAGTTTCACCTGTATGTCCAGCTGTCCTTTGTCAACAACAAATTGCTGCTGTTTTTTTGGTTGAATATATGCCATATGGCAATTTATGGACCTCATAGGTATCTCAAGCCATTTGCACATATTGCCCTGCAACCAGTCCACGCAGAATGTCGGCACCCTATATATAAAAAGGAGCAAACCAGTGATATTTTAGGGAGCAGGCGGGGCCCATGACTTACATCCTTGGAGCCAACACAACACAAAACACGGTTGCTGCATGTAGGTTTTATTTTATTTGCTTTTTATCTTATATTTTGGAAATGTACATCCAGGGTTTTTTTCCCCATTTATTTTTTGGGGGGGCCCCCAAGAGAGTGGGGCCCTAAGCGAGAGCTTGTTTAGCATAGACGTAAATCTGGCACTGTCTGGAAGGGAAACAGATCCCCTCACTTCTGAAGGATGTTTCGTCAGCATCATGTGATTGGGGATAGACTGCCATGAACGTGGGAGCTCTATTCAACCATCCTTGCTAGCAAGGTCTATCCCGGGAAAGCTAAATAATGCCTCCTTTTTCCTGAGATATATATACATATAGGCCTATCTAAATGTGTACATGATATCAAAATTTATACATAGGCACGCCACCCTGCTTCTTGCAAAAATGTAGGAAATGTCTAGAAGCGACAGCAACAACTTAACTCTGCCCAATGGGTGAATTTACAGCTTTGCTTTGCCGTTGTTGAAAGCATTCGTGGTTTACATTCTAATCTTATGAAGAAAGTCAGGGCCAGGGGACAGAAAAATACGGTTACATACCATATTTTTTGCTCTATAAGACGCACCAGACCACAAGACGCACCTAGTTTTTGGAGGAGGAAAACAAGAAAAAAAAATATTCTGAATCTCAGAAGCCAGAACAGCAAGAGGGATCTCTGCGCAGTGAAAGCAGCGATCCCTCTAGCTGTTCTGGCTTCTGGGATAGCTGCGCAGCCTGCATTCGCTCCATAAGACGCACACACATTTCCCCTTACTTTTCAGGAGGGAAAAAGGGAGTCTTATAGAGCAAAAAAATACGGTACCCTGTTTTATCATCACAACAGCCCTGAAAGGTAGGAAACGCAGTCTGTTCATTTTGCTATCTCATTTCCTCCCCCCGACTCAGTTCTCCACAATTGCACGTCATTTTGGGACGACGGCTATTTTTTCAAAAACCCTCCTTGAAAAACTTTTCAATGCAACTTTGCCTAAGACACACAGATTTCCCCCAGGAGATCTCTGCAGGATATGACACATTTCTGTGTGTGGCTTTTGCCAACAGATGTGCCTCCATGCATAATTTCCTGGAGCAAATGCATTTTTTGCATGAATCCGCCAGTTGGGGAACTGCGTTGCAAAATTCGGGGTATGAATTTCAAACCACGTTTTGCTCAGATTTACGTTGTTGAGCTTTCGTTTCTGGGAGGGATAGCTAGGGGTATAATCAACCAGTGGATCGCGATCAAGCTCTTGAACATGCCTGCTTTTAGAGCATCTAAATTTCTTGCTAGGGCTTTCCAGATTCGTGGGACAAAACTGGATCGGGAAAAGGGAAAGGAATGATCCGCTAAGGGGTTGGGGAGTAGAAAGGTAAACCATCATTAATAGCGGTTATTATTATTTTTATGGGTGTAATGGCTGCTTGCGAAACACAACAAACCAAATGGACCAGCTGCATTTAGGATAATACATCTTAAATTGGGCATCGGTTGTGTCGCCAAGAAGCAGCGAGGGTTTGGGGGAAGATACTGGCAAGAGGGCAGTTTTCCCCATTCAATGCTGATGTCCATTTCCGCTTCGATTCCCTGTCCCGTCTGAAATGCATCTCCAGGTGAGGAAATTTCCAAACTCCGCACTCTTCCCTTTCCAACAATCGAGTCTTAATTCCCAGGTGCTGTTCCTGAAGGCCTCCGGCACCATTTCCTTTAACCGCTGTGGCGGGAAGAAATCAAATTCGGAATGAGTTTATACAGAAGGCTATTGATATTTACAAACGTATTCGGGTACACTGGTACCTTGGTTCTCAAACGCTTTGGTTCTCAAAACCCGGAAGTGAGTGCTCTGGTTTTTGAACGTTTTCCGGAAGCCAAACATCTGACGTGGCTGTCGGCTATTGTTTCTGGGGTGCCCGCGCCAATCATAAGCCACGCCTCGGTTTCCGAACATTTCAGAACGGATTTCCAGAACGGAGTAAGCTAGGCACTTTTGGTTTTGCTCTTTATTTTGCATATTTTGTTTTTGAGGCTTTTTCGGTTCATTTGTTTTTGTGACTGTGCGGAACCCAGACCAGCTACTGATTGATTGATTGATTGTGTGACTGCGGAAATGGATAAAAGCCCCCCATCCAAACAATGACTATTGTCAGGGAACTGCCATCGGAGCCAGAGGCGGAGGGAAGGCTGCAGAGGGATGCCGGAGAGGGTCCCAGTAGGGAGAGAGGCAGCCCATCTGGTGGGGAAGGAAATCAGCGTAGCACCAGTGGAGAAGGGGGGCAGATGGGGGAATCGGAGAGAAGGCTCCTGGACTCCTCACCGGAGACCAGCGGGGAGAGCACGGGTCCTCCGCTGCCACCCTCCCTGCGCAGAAGACTTCCGAGTAGGAGGCGACTGGGCGTCAAAGAACTTCTTTGCTGGAAGAAGTTCAAGAAACGCCCACTGACGGATTCAGCCTGCGATTGAGACAGCCACGGATGGGTGGCTGTCCGGACAGAAAGGGTTCACCCAGGTGACTCAGCCAGGTGTGGCGACGACGACTTACGCACGAGCAACCCCCTAGAACCATTACAACTATCATCCGGACCTATGGCAAAATCTGCACCTATGGCAACCCTACTTTAGGATTAACGGTTCTATTTCTGCAAATGTACAGCCTGAGTATAGAATGGAGGGGCTCACGGCATGGAGATCTTGCCTCCCCCTTAGGTTTCCGCCAACGCCCCAAGCCACGGTTTCGAATCCAGCCCAGGGAGAGACATGCCTTTGTATCTCCCATTTCCAGCATCAGCCCAAACCACAAAGACACACAGACAAACCTTCCTGCTGTTCCCCATTCTTTGTGGGGTGGGAGAGCTGGAACCCCCCCCCACATCTGCAGGGCCATATTTAGGTTTGATGAGGTCCTGAGCTACTGGAGGTAATGGGGCCCTTTCTATGTCTGGCTGTCCTTTGTCCACAACAAATTGCCGCTGTTTTTTGTGTTGAATATATGCCATATGGCAATTTATGGACCTCACAGGTATCTCAAGCTATTTGCCCATGTTGCCCTGCAACCAGTCCATGCAGAATGCAGGCACCCTATATATAGAAAGGAGCAAACCAGGGATATTTTAGGGAGCAGGCGAGCAGGCGGGGCCCATGACTTAAATCATAGGAGCCTACACAACACAAATCATGGTTGCTGCATGTAGGTTTTATTTTATTTGCTTTCTATCTTATATTTTGGAAATGTACATCCAGGGTTTTTTCCCCATTTATTTTTTTGGGGGGTCCCCAAGAGAGTGGGGCCCTAAGCGAGAGCTTGTTTAGCATAGACGTAAATCCAGCACTCGACATCTGGCCACCAAGGTCCCCCTTGGGTTTCAGATAGTACATGGGGAGCCGAGTCTGAAATGGTTCCCATGGCCCTCTAAATCTATGGTGGCTCGTTGACCAGAAGTTACGTATTTAGGAAGCGTGGGCTCGATTCTGACCAAATTAGAGAAAAACAAACCGAGTGGGAAGGATGATGCAAGCTTAAAAGAGGGCCAGGGTGGAGCTCTCATTCCTTGGAAATTTTTAAGCAGAGGTTCGGATCGCCACCTGCCATGGAAGTTTGAGCTCAGATTCCTGCATTGTAAGCGGGTTGGGCTGTATGACCTTCAGGGGTCCCTGAGTACAACTCTGCGAGTCTATAAGATCTAGAGCAGCGGTTCTCAACCTGCGGGTCCCCAGATGTTGTCGGACTACAACTCCCATCACCCCTGAGCTCTGGCCTTGCTAGCTAGGGGTGATGGGAGTTGTAGTCCAACAACATTTGGGGACCCACAGGTTGAGAAAGGCTGATCTGGAGAGCATAGAATCATAGACCTTCCTATGGTCAAACAGCTCTGACCACGTGAAAGCCCTTCCTGGCGTTGAGTCGGGCTCTCCTTTCCTGCAACTCGGAGCCACGGGTTCGAGTCCTGCCCTGTGGAGCAGGAGAAAACAAGCTTGCGCCCTCTTCCATGAGAGAGCCCTTGAGATAGTGGAAGATGGCTCTCCTGTCTCCTCTCAAGTCTCCTCTTTTACAAGCTGAACACCCTCAGCTCCTTCGACCATTCCTCATCAGGGATGGCTTCCAGAACCCTTGAACATTTCGGTCTCCCTCCTTTGCCCACCTTCCAGCTTGTCAACATCCATCTTAAATTGTGCTGCCCAGAACTGGACACCGTATCCCTGGTGTGGTCTGACCAAGGCAGAATAGAGAAGGACTTCAACTTCCCTTGTTGTGGACACTAGACTTCCATCTCTATGATCCCGTGATTCTCTGAAATCTGGGACCTGATCCGCCTGCCCCCATAACCTGGGATCACCCCCATATTGACACCACACCTTATCTACTGGGCTCTGACCCCGAAGCATCCAAACTTTCCAGCAACCCAACAGAACAGTAGCTCAGCCCCTTCTCTCTGCCCCATAGACCAGGAACATATTAAAATCACATTTTTTCACTACAGGACCTGGGGGGTTGTCCCGCGAGGACGGCTGGCGGCTGGTTCTGCAGCTTCCCATTCTCCAAAGGGGGTTTCTTGTTCTCCAGAGTTCTCAATCGATCTAAAGGAACACAAAGGAAACATGTTCCGAGGTAAGGTTTCGCCTTCTGAACAGGAGCAACTGGCCGCTTACCCTATTTTCAGAGGAGAAACGTTGGAGGGGATGGAATAGGACGTCCCTCTTTTCAGGGGAGAAACGTTGGAGGGGATGGAATAGGACGTCCCTATTTTCAGGGGAGAAACGGAGGGGACGGAATAGGACGTCCCTATTTTCAGGGGAGAAACATTGGAGGGGATGGAATAGGACGCCCCTATTTTCAGGGGAGACACGTTGGAGGGGATGGAATAGGACGTCCCCATTTTCAGGGGAGAAACGTTGGAGGGGATGGGATAGGACGTCCCTATTTTCAGGGGAGAAACGTTGGAGGGGATGGAATAGGACGTCCCTATTTTCAGGGGAGAAACATTGGAGGGGATGGAATAGGACGTCCCTATTTTCAGGGGAGAAACGTTGGAGGGGATGGAATAGGACGTCCCCATTTTCAGGGGAGAAATGTTGGAGGGGATGGAATGGGACGTCCCCATTTTCAGGGGAGAAACGTTGGAGGGGATGGAATAGGACGTCCCTATTTTCAGGGGAGAAACGTTGGAGGGGATGGAATAGGACGTCCCTATTTTCAGGGGAGAAACGTTGGAGGGGATGGAATAGGACGTCCCTATTTTCAGGGGAGAAACGTTGGAGGGGATGGAATAGGACGTCCCTATTTTCAGGGGAGAAACGTTGGAGGGGATGGAATAGGACGTCCCTATTTTCAGGGGAGAAACGTTGGAGGGGATGGAATAGGACGTCCCTATTTTCAGGGGAGAAACGTTGGAGGGGATGGAATAGGACGTCCCTATTTTCAGGGGAGAAGCGTTGGAGGGGATGGAATAGGACGTCCCTATTTTCAGGGGAGAAGCGTTGGAGGGGATGGAATAGGACGTCCCTATTTTCAGGGGAGAAACGTTGGAGGGGATGGAATAGGACATCCCTCTTTTCAGGGGAGAAGCGTTGGAGGGGATGGAATAGGACGTCCCTATTTTCAGGGGAGAAACGTTGGAGGGGATGGATGGAGCCAAGTGGGGTGGGTTGACTCACCAGCATTGATTTGTATTCCCGGGGAGGCAGGATTCGGCTGCACGACTGCACCTGATCTTCCGGGGAAGATTTGTGGGCTGGAAACCGAACCAGCAGTATTCACGACTCTCCCTGTGTTCCAAGTGCCCCCCATTGTGTTGGCACCGCTGGACGAAACGGGGTTTGCCGGCCTCACAAACGGGTTGCTGGGGAACGAAGAAGTCCCCTGCGAAGCAAAGAACCCTGATATCTCCTCTGAACAAGTCCTGTGAGTTTTCAGCAGAGCTGCGCAGGCGGAGAAGCTTTGAGGGCCACATTTGGGCCCCCAGGAAGCTCCCCGCCGGCCCTTCTGCCAACTCCGGCAGGTAGTAACCAGCCGTCCTGCCAACCCTTCCATGCCCAGTTCCGTTTATATCCAGGTTTGGTGGAGCCTCTGCACTTTCGAACCCCAACAACAACTCGGCGAGGTAGGCTGAGAGCGAGCAACTGGTGAGTTTCATGGCTAAGTGGGAAGATTCGAACCCCGCTCCCCCAGGACTCGTCACAACAGCAGGCCCCTCTCTTTACACCCAATACCTACCCATAACGTTTGCCCCGATATTTATTTCATTAGCCCACTTTACCCCTAAACAATAGGGTGGTGATTGGTGAGGTGCTAATGTTGTATTGTATTATTTATGCAAATTGATTTTATCTCGAGTTAAAGATCAGACTGGGACAAACCTCGTTACGTTGAGCTGGTATTTTGCACAATTTGTATACGGTGTCTGTTTGATCATGTGTGGTTTGCTGTGCCTCATAAAGGACATTAAAATAAACCTCCCTAAACAGGGCTGCCTTCCGATGACTTCTAAAAGTCAGATAGTTGTTTATTTCCTTGACATCTGACGGGAGGGCGCCACCACCGAGAAGGGCCCGTCCCTGGTTCCCTGTAACCTCATTTCTCAAAGGGAGGGAAGCACCAGAAGGCCCTCAGCATTGGATCTTGTTATAACGAGGCTATTATTGGACGGTAACGGAAAACTAATAAAATTATGATCCAAAAATGGAAGAGGGAACGGGCGGCTTCTTACCCTGAGATTACCCTGAGACACAGGTGGCGCTGTGGGTTAAACCACAGAGCCTAGGACTTGCCAATCAGAAGGTCGGCGGTTCGAATCCCCGCAATGACGGGGTGAGCTCCCGTTGCTCGGTCCCTGCTCCTGCCCACTTAGCAGTTAAAAAGCATGTCAAAGTGCAAGTAGATAAATAGGTACCGCTCTGGCGGGAAGGTAAACGGCGTTTCCGTGCGCTGCTCTGGTTCTCCAGAAGCGGCTCAGTCATGCTGGCCACATGACCCAGAAAACTGTCTGCGGGGCAGACAAACGCCAGTTCCCTCGGCCAATAAAGCGAGATGAGCGCCGCAACGCCAGAGTCGGCCACAACTGGACCTAATGGTCAGGGGTCCCTTGACCTTTACCTTACCCTGAGATTCAGGCATGCTGTCTTGCTCTGCTGTAACTGAAGCTGGAGGGTCTCCTTCTCCCCGACCAACTGCTGCCTCTCTACGTACATCTTCTTGGTCTCCGCATCCTGGGCATCTCGGAGGATCTGCTTCTCCCTCTCGCACTGTACTTTTTGGGCGCCCGCTTGGCGCTCCTTCTCCTGCAAGCTGTGGGTGCAAGTGGCCTTCTCTCTTTGCAGCCTCCCGTTCTCCTCGGCCGCGCTGCTCACTTTCTGGTCCACCTGCCTGGCCAGCACCTCGAACTGGTCCCTCACAGCGTCTGTCAGCAGCCGGAAGTCCTGACGGGCGCTGCCGACCTGGTAGCACGAGGTGAACTTGGCCATGACTTGCTCAAAGGATGATCTCAGGTTCTCAGGGACGGGATTCAGTTTGGACAGGACTTGGGAACCCAGGTCATTGTAGGTCTGCATCCGCGACTGGTCTCCCAGCCGGTCGATCTCGCAAGCTTGCTTCTCCTTCTCTGTCCGGTCCAATTGGTCCTGCAGGTTTTTCTGGACGCCGGACAAGGCACCTTGTTCCAGTTGGCTCCTCAGCTGCAGAGCGGCCAGTTTTTCCTGGAGAGAGTCGATCCGAACTGCAGGACATTCAAAAAGGAAGAGAAAGACAAAACGATATGAAAAAAAAAGAGTTTTGAATAACTTTTGTTTAAAAAAAACAGAGGCCTTTTTTGTTAGGTATTATAGGTGGAAAATAAAATAAAAAGTTGTTTTTTATTTACCAATAAATAACCAAAAGAAAATAATATCTGCCAAAAGAAAATAAAAAGTTGTTTATGTGTGCAGTGACAGCAGCAAGGGGCTGTTTCCATCCCCCCAAAACACAAGGGTCAGAGAGATAGATAGATAGATAGATAGATAGATAGGCAGACAGAAATAGATAGATAAATATAGATAGATGTTAGATAGATAGATGATAGATGATAGATAGATAGATGATAGATAGATATAGATAGATAGATGATAGATAGATAGATAGATAGATAGATAGATAGATAGATAGATAGATAGACATAGATGTTAGATAGATATAGATAGATGATAGAGAGAGAGAGAGATAGAGATAAAGAGATGATAGATAGATAGATATAGATGAAAGATAGAGAGATAGATAGATAGATAGATTATAAATAGATAAAAAATAAAATAAAATGTCCAGTAGCACCTTAGACCAACTAAGTTATTTTTTATTATTATTATTATTATTATTATTATTATTATTATTTCTTTGGGGGGGGCGTCAGGATTTCCGGCAGCAGCTGGGCTTTGCACGGATCTCTAGGGGCAGCCTTTCCTGGCCATAGCTGTCAACTTTTCTCTTTTCTTGTGAGGAATCCTATTTGGAATAAGGGAATTTCCCTTAAAAAACGGGAAACGTTGACAGCTATGTTCCTGGCATGGCCAACCGTACACCTGCGGCTGATCAGCCTTCAGGGACTCATTCAGAGAACCAGCGGGCACCAGCTGTCTTCGGCCGAACTTCCAACAGCCGTAGCCTCAAGGCTAGATTAATAATATTAATAAAATTTTATTTATATCCCACCCTCTCCAGCCAAAGCCGGGCTCAGAGCGGCTAACAACAGTAAAAATAGCACAGTTTTAGATTACCACAGTGTGCCCTGGGCCGGGCTGCTCTTACCCTGAGTCGTCATATTCAGAAGGTACAAGTTGTAAGCGCATTCCCGGCTCATCTGTTGGGCAATTGCGTCTTGTCTTCGCTGCTCATGGCATTTTAACTGGAGGAAGATGGAGAGAGGGGTGGGTTAGGATCCCACGATTTGGGGTGGTTGAGGAAAATAAGCAGAGCTGACACTGACTGGAGAAAGCAGCTTCAAATATTATTAATAATTAATAATTATTATTGATCACTATTAATTAGTGTTAAATCAAACTGCGGGAGGCAGTGGAAGACAGGAGTGCCTGGCGTGTTCGGGTCCATGGGGTCACGAAGAGTCGGAAACGACTAAACAACAAGAGGTGTTAATTAGAATTGCTTATTGCTTATTGCTTATTGCTATTGCTCTTCTTCTTCTTTGGTGATCCCTCATAGCCGAGTAAGATTGTCTTCCATAAACACGGTTTATCAACATGAATTGATTGCAGGTCTTCCTTGGCAATCCCTAGTAGCTGAGAAAGATTGTCTTCTGTATACACAGTTTTAACAGTGAGTCCATAAGTGACAGTGGAGGTCCTTCCACAGTGGGGACACAGGTTTCCGGGCGGGAGTTGATACTGGTGAGGGTTTGCCAAGCGTGCCTTCCTCTTAGCACGTTTCTCCCTTGCGTCCTGAGTTCGAGTGTCTCCAAAGCCCACGACACCTTTGAGAAAGGCTGTTCTCCAACTGGAGTGCATTGATTCCATAAACGAGCAAAGTCTGTCCTGGCAGGGAACTCCTCTCAACACTGCAGAAGGAAAGACGTTTAGTCTGGCTTTGGTGAAAAGCCTTCGATAGTTTGGTACTGTCAGGTTTTTAATGTAAGGTGTTAACTTAAAGACATGCCCATATTGTACTCCTACTGCCAGCGGACTACAGACTGCGTGTGATCGTGATCGCAAGTCACTGTGTGCATTATCCCATAATCTTTGCTTTAACATCTTTTGGGTGCTTTCATAACCCAGGTAATACAGTTGGGTAATACAATCATTCTTATCATCATTATCATTATTATTTAGCAGGCAATGCGATATATAATATGCAGCAGGAATTATGGCAAACAGGCATTCCCTATAAAGAAGAAAAACCGACAGGAAGAAAAATTTAACAATACAAATTATTCATATCAACCTTATCCCTTTAGGAGCTGTTCGTGGGCGCTCGACGCTCCTGGATATGAAAGCACGTCACAAAAACATAACAATTTGAAATAAGCTTGTCACTTTTACACGGGCCTCAAAGCATTCTCAGTTTGTGTGTCCATCCACACCCCATTAATTCAATATCCAACAACATTGCGTACCATAGACTCATAAAATCCTAGAATTGGAAGGGACACTCAAGGGTCATCCAGCCCAACCCCCAGGACCAGATTTAGTTTTGATGAGACCCTCAGCTCCTGAAGGTTATTGCTTATTTTGCAGAGGACAACAGATGCTGTCTGCAAACAGCTGTGTCATGACGGTCGAAAGATTGTCTGCCTACATCTTGTTGCTAAAAGGAAAAAGGGGCTGAATGTTCAGCTATTGCTATAATGATTGTAAATAGTGCTTGCAAAAGGGTAAAAGAGGATTGGGAAATGACAGCGGCAGCACATAACATCCAGTGAAACAGGGACGTCCTATTCCATCCCCTCCAACGTTTCTCCCATGAAAAGAGGGACGTCCTATTCCATCCCCTCCAACGTTTCTCCCCTGGAAAGAGGGACGTCCTATTCCATCCCCTATTCCATCCCCTCCAACGTTTCTCCCATGAAAATAGGGATGACTGATTGATTGATTGATTGATTGTTTCTCCCCTGAAAATAGGGATGTCCTAATCCGTCCCCTCCAACATTTCTCCTGTGAAAATAGGGACGTCCTCTTCCATCCCCTCCTATGTTTCTCCCCTGAAAATGGGGACGTCCTATTCCATCCCCTCCAACGTTTCTCCCCTGGAAAGAGGGACGTCCTATTCCATCCCCTCCAACGTTTCTCCCCTGAAAATAGGGACATCCTATTCCATCCCCTCCAACGTTTCTCCCCTGAAAATAGGGACATCCTATTCCATCCCCTCCAACGTTTCTCCCCTGAAAATAGGGACGTCCTCTTCCATCCCCTCCAATGTTTCTCCTGTGAAAATAGGGACATCCTATTCCATCCCCTCCAATGTTTCTCCCCTTAAAATAGGGACATCCTATTCCATCCCCTCCAACGTTTCTCCTGTGAAAATAGGGACGTCCTATTGCATCCCCTCCAATGTTTCTCCCCTGAAAACAGGGACGTCCTATTCCATCCAAACCGGGACGGCTTCTGTAAATCCAGGACTGTCCTTGGAAAACAGGGACGTTTGTAGGGTCTGAAATAAACACCCCAATGCGTGGCACACAGGCTCATCTCTGCATGTATGCGAGCTTCTGGTGATGGCGGGGCCCCCCAGAGATCATCCAGCCCAACCCCGTTAGAGACGGTCTCTCTGCTGACCTTCTCGTTGTTGCAGGCCACCAGGGTCTTGTTGCAGCTGCCGGCCTTGTTCTTGTTCAGGTTGGCCTCCACCTGGCTGGCGTTGAGGCGTTTCTTGAAGTCCGCGATCTCTCGGCTGTGCTCCTGGCCCTTCTTGTTGCATTGCTGCAGCTGCTCTTGCAAGAGTTTCTGGTGTTGCTTGGTGCTCTCCTCTGAGTTTCCGTACACCATGAAAAGCACCAGCCCCAAGATGATGAGGAACTGGATGAGCGAGAGGAAGAGGAAGAAATATTTCATGTAGAAGCCGCAATCCCTTTTATTGGGGTTCTCCTTCAACTCCAAGCCCAGCTTGGCCATCGTGTAGGGGTTCTTCTCCATCTCGCCACCAACTGCCTCTGCCAACCTCGAAGGAGCCGCTTTTGGGTCAGCCGGGCGGGGACTCCAATTCCCCGAGTGTTTATATTGCCTCCTTCCTCCCGCCTGACTCCATCCTGCCTAGCCGGAAAAAGCTGCTGGTTCCTGGTTATCAAAAGGGGCCCCCTTGTCACCGGGAGATTTCTCGGGGGGCGGCCTCTCGCAGATCCTTCCCCCTTGCTTTTGTTTTTTCGGCCGACGGGAACAAGGCCAAGGCGGCCTCGCCTCTGCCAGTCTGGTCCCCAGGGTGCCCCAAAAGACGTCAGCCGGGGCAAAGGCATAGAAGGAACCGGAGCATCGTCGAATTTCAGAGGGACAAGGGCCCCCCGGAGATCCTCTAGTCCAACCCTCTGAGGTGCAGGAATCTTTTGCCGGTTGTGGGGCTCCAACCCACAACCCTGAGATGGCCGACCGGCTGAGCTCTGTCCCAGGAGCCCCGGAGTTTCCTTGGCATGGAGGGCAAAGTGGAGGCAATACCCCACTAACTTCGGCCTGCATCCCCCCCCCAGCCCCAGGCCTTATCACCCAGAATGTCCTTAGCCCCTAAAGCAGGGGCACATACAAAAAGGGATTTTTTTTTGTTGTTTTTAAAGACATTTGATTAAATAATAATAATAATAATAATAATAATAATAATAATTTTACTTATACCCCACCCTCCCTGGCCAGAGCCAGGCTAAGGGCGGCTAACAACAGTAAAATTACAATAAAAAATATAATGGGGGGGGAACCAATTTAAAATACAGGTTAAAATGCAATTTTAAAATATAATTGTGTGTGTGTTTTAAAGCTTCCAAGCCTTTATCATGGGGAAAATCAGAACTTCACTAGACTTGCTTAATCTCCCCATTCCTTCTGCTGCCCCCCCAATTTTTCCCACCTAAACCAGGGGGCGTCCGACTTCGGTTGAAATAAAATGAGGAAATCAGAGGGAAGCACGCTCCTTCTTCCATGGGACGGCCCTCAAGATATTGGAAGATGGCTCTCCTATCTCCTCTCAGGCTCCTCTTTTCCAGGCTAAACATCGCCAGCTCCTTCGACCGTTCCTCATCAGGCTCGGTTTCCAGACCTTTGATCATCTTGGTCTCCCTCCTCTGCTCACCTTCCAGCTTGTCCACATCCATCTTAAATTGTGGTGCCCAGAACTGGACACAGTATCCCAGGTGTGGTCTGACCAAGGCAGAATATTTCTCTGCAAGGAGGAAGGAAATGGGGAAAGCTTTCCAATGGTCTTTGGACTGTAGGGGCTCACACCTCCCTGTAAATACAGTCTGGCAAGTACCTGTTTAGCTGAGCACACTTATCAATATGCATAAGAGATTCAGGAACTTAGTATTTACCATCTCCAAGGAATGGCCAGGCTACCCAGAAAAGGCAATTGATAAGGCATGATTGATCAGGTCTCCTGGCAGACAGGAGAGAAGCAACACACTCCCATTTCTGCTGGGGACCACCTCTTTCTGTGATGTATGCGTGATATTTTGGGGGGTGGTCTTGAGCTACAAGGGACGTGGGTGGCGCTGTGGGTTAAACCACAGAGCCTAGGGCTTGCCGATCAGAAGGTCGGCGGTTTGAATCCCCACGACGGGGTGAGCTCCCGTTGCTCGGTCCCTGCTCCTGCCAACCTAGCAGTTCGAAAGCACATCAAAGTGCAAGTAGATAAATAGGTACCACTCCGGCGGGAAGGTAAACGGCGTTTCCGTGCGCTGTTCTGGTTCACCAGAAGCGGCTTAGTCCTGCTGGCCACATGACCAGGAAGCTGTACGCCGGCTCCCTTGGCCAGTAAAGCGAGATGAGCGCTGCAACCCCAGAGTCGGTCATAACTGGACCTAATGGTCAGGGCTCCCTTTACTTTTACCTTTATATAAGGGCTTGAGCACCAATGTTCTGGGTTCCTCCTCCCTCCTACATGTGGGATTGCAATAATGGGTTTGTTTTGGTATGCAAGCGTTTGACGTCTTTGGGGGGAAACACTTAGGACAGGCGCCAAGAACAATTCAGAAAGACAAAAGGACCTGAACAGATGAACCGAGCAAAGCAGCCAGATATCTGTCCCAAATCGCAAGATGATGGGGTTAGAGCTGGTTAATTGTTCAAATGATTTATAGACTTCCCTTTGCAAAATGCCGCAGGGCGTTTTGCAAACAAAAGAAGACGGAGGCAAAAAAACAACAACCAACAACCCCCAAACAGGGAGAAATCCAGGCAACTGCCAATTATTCCCCAAATCCTGGGATGTCTGGCTTGTTAAAGGTGCTGTTAGGAGTTGTTAAGAGATCCCCCTCGCTAAGCTATCAAACCCATTATTGCAATCGCCGTCCTTTAAAGTCTGGCTCCGCTCCAACTAACTTTAATCCCTAGAATGGAAGGGACACCAGAGGTCATGTAGTCCAACCCACCCAGCAACTCCTTCTTTTTTTTTTTGGGCGATTCCTCGTAGTGAGTAAAATTGTCTTCCATAAACACGGTTTTAACAGTGAGTCCGTAAGTGACTGTGGAGGCCAATTCTGGATTCACACGTCCTTCCACAATGGGGACATTGGTTTCTGGGTGGGAGTTGATCCCGGTGAGGGTTTGTCAAGCGTACCTTCCTCTTAGCATGCTGCCAGTGTGGTGCAGTGGTTAGAGTGGTGGACTGGTGGGACTTCCGGAGGCGGCGCGAAACAGCGATGGCGGTCCTCTTCGTCGTCTGAAGAGGGGCTCCGCAGAAAAGGGTCGTTCGCTGCGGCATAGCGACGACCCGCTTGAAAAAACCACGGGCAGAGGGAGCCCGTGGCCGTGGGACTCGGCGGGCGCCAGGAACTTCCCCAGAAGTGCGGAAGGGACCCCGTAAGGGGCTCCGGAGCGCGAAAGGGGGAGCGGCGCTGTGAGTTCATCGCTCTTTCTGCGGGAGGCGAAGCCGCGCAGCTGCTGCTGATGAGCGTCGACCTTTCTTCCTGTGAACATCAATTCGGCAAGCAACATACCCGTGAGTAAAGTGAACTACAATTTGGACTTTAAATATCCTTTCTCCGGGTTTGAAAACGGGTGACGAGTAAAAGGAAGTCCGTCTCCCGATACTGCTTACAAGATCAAAAGCAAAAGTACAGAGGAGCGCTGAGGCGCTTAATGGGAACTTTGTAAAGTGGAACTATCGTGCATTTACAGAATTTGCAGTCTTCTTATTTAAAAGACCAAGAGAGACTTTATTTTTGCCTATGGGATTTATATTTGGGACTTTGTTTTAAGAACGCAAGTCGTCGGGCTGTCAGTATGTAACTGAGCTGTCAAACTGCGGACTATAGTAACAAGATTTTAAGCTGCTACATATATTGAAACTTTAAACGTTTGAAATACTGTTGCAATTACCAGTCTGGCTCCTAGTGGCTTTAGCTTAAAAAGTAAAGGACTCTGCGAATCTTCCTTTTTGTCTTGGAATTACAAACTAAAAAAGAGATTACAGAAACTTTAAATGGCGGAAAAACCTTTTCCTTCCCTGAAATTTTAAGATACTCCCCCTAGAGGACTGTGGAGTTATAGAGGCCTGGGAAACATTTTTTGTTTGGAATTTCTGTGGTTTAATTGTGTGTACTCCGGACTTGCTTTCTCATGGAATAAAGGATAACTTGACCTTGAACAAGAGGCAGGTGTGGAATGAGTGGCACAGGGAAAACAAGAGCAGCCAAAGCTAAAGAAAGAGAAAAAGAAAAAGAAAAAGAAAGGAAGCCTGTGCAACTTGTCCAAACAACTTTAGCTCATCATCGCAGATCATCTGTTCCAACCGTCCTGATAGCACAGGAGGTGGAGGCCGAACAGCCTGCTGAAGAGGACATGGCAACAGGAGGATCTGACACAGTTTTGAAACAAATTCTAGAACAACTAGCAATTTTAAATCAAAAAGTGGACAGTCAATCACTAAAAATAGACCAAGCAACAACTACTATTGGCGTACTTTCTGAAAAGGTCTCTCAGAACACACAGGCAATTGAGAATCTACAAGGAGCTACAGCTGAAAATCATAAATTAGCTGTGGAAGCCTATCAAAAAGCGGAGCAAGCAAGTAAAAAAGTTGATGAGATTAAAGGCGAAATCAAGCCTCTGCAAAGACAGGTAGGGGAACAACAGGCCTACCTGTCGATGGTGGAATTGAGAAACAAGGAGAATAACCTCAGGTTGAGAGCTGTCCCAGAATTGGAGGAAGGCAACTTGGAGGGATTTTTGACACTTTTATTCTCCAAATTTTGGGGAATAGAAGAGGATAAAGACTTTAAAATTGTGACTGCATTTAGACTGGGCAGATCGGTGAAGAAAGACAAGTCCAGAGATTGTTTGGTTATTCTGAAATCAAGAGAGGAAAGAGACAAGATACTAGGCCTACATTTCAAAAAATCTCTAGAGATAGAAGGTAAAAAGGCTGAAATTTACAGAGATATACCTAAATTGTTATTGGATCTTAGAGCCTCATACTTAGAACTGGCAAAGTTGTTGAGAAACAACACAATCCCTTATAGGTGGGAGTTCCCGCAAGGACTATCATTTAGCTATAAAGGAAGGAAAACTAGAATCAGAACACCAGAGGACCAGCAGAAGTTTCTTCACGACAACGGGGAAGACCTCCAGAAAGGAGCAGTTGCGTCTTGGCCACCTCTACCACCAGGAACTAAACAGCCTGGAGCTGGACCATCACTGCCACCGCCGGGAACGGGAGATCTAGACACCCCATTGTAAGGCCTATAAACTGATTCAGGATGTCTCTGCAACTTCTTAGTTGGAATATAAATGGCGGAAATTCCCCAGAAAAAAGAAGGAAAGTATTCCATATATTGAAGAAAGAGCAATTGGACATTATTTGCCTGCAAGAAACACATGTGACAAGGCTTCATCGGAAAGTGCTAATCAATAAAAGGCTAGGCCAAGAATTTATTTCTTCGGACAGAGTTAAGAAAAGAGGAGTAGTGATCTACGCAAAGGAGAGCCTGTCACCGAAATTTCTATTTAAAGATGAACAAGGCAGAATTTTGGCTATTGAAATTTACACACATGGTGAAAAATTTTTGATTTTAGGAATTTATGCGCCAAATGATGGAAAATCGGAATTTTTTAAGAAGCTGCATGAGACTTTATTGGACTATCTGGATTATAACAACATTATTATGTTGGGAGATATGAATGGGGTTGTCTCTGTAAATATGGATAAGTCGCAGAGTGTAAATATAACAAAAGAAGGCAGACTACCTAAAACTTTTTTTGAAATGACAGACAATATGGATTTGATTGATATATGGAGAGTCAAGAACCCCCTAGGAAAAGAAGGAACTTTCTTTTCTGAAGCTCATTTGTCATGGACACGAATCGACCAAATATGGATAACTAAAGGACTGGCACCTAAAACTAGAAAAGTGGAAATCTGCCCAAAAACTTGCTCCGACCATAATGCTTTGAAAATGGAATTGAGACTAAATATAACCGGATCCTTCAGATGGAAAATGAATGACACTTTATTCAGAGATCAGGAGATTGTGAAGAAGGCCCAAAAAACTTTAAAAGATTACTTTGAGATAAATCTGAACACTACGGTGGAAAAAAGAACAATCTGGGACGCAAGTAAAGCGGTGATGAGAGGGTTTCTAATACAACAAAACACTGTAAAGAAAAGACTCTGGAATGAAAAGAAGCAGAAGATATTGGAGAGAATAAGTGAGGGTGAAAGGAAATTAAGATCTAGGCCCAAGTCTAAGGAAGTGCTGAGAGAAGTGAAATTTTTCCAGGCCCAATATATGAAACTGATAAACCAAGAAGTGGAGTGGAAAATTAAACAAATGAGACAAAGATCTTTCGATTCAGCAAATAAATGTGGGAAACTGCTAGCATGGCAGTTGAAAAAAAGACAAAAATTAAATACAGTTACAAATCTAGAGATTGAAGGAAGAATGGTTCAGAAGCCTGAAGAAATTAGGAAATGTTTCCAGAGATATTTCAAAGATCTCTATGCACAAGGGCCGCAGAAAGAATCTGAGATAGATCAATTTATTAAAACTAACGGATTACAAAAAATTCCTCAGGAAATGAGAACAACCCTGAATGTTAAAGTTACACAGCAGGAAATCGAGAGTGCCATACAGAACCTCCAATTAGGCAAATCTCCAGGCCCTGATGGACTTACCTCCAAATATTATAAGACTTTGAAGGACTATTTGATACAACCCTTGATGGAGGTATGTAACCAGATTATGGAGGGTAAGAAGGCACCAGAAACGTGGAAAGAAGCTTTCATCACATTGATTCCTAAAACAGAAACTGAAAAGACTCAACTTAAGAACTACCGTCCCATCTCACTCCTAAACGTGGATTACAAAATTTTTGCAGACATTTTGGCAAATAGATTTAAAAAGGTATTGAATGAAGTGATTCACAAGGACCAAGCAGGCTTTCTCCCGGGTAGGCATTTGTTTGACAACACGAGAAACATTATTGACATCTTGGAACTCTTACAAACAAATATTAACACTAGAGCGGCGTTAATTTTTATTGATGCGGAGAAAGCCTTTGACAACATTTCTTGGATGTTCATGAAGAAAAATTTGGAAGGGATGGGAGTGGGACGGGGGTTTGAAAATGGTATAGAAGCAATATATTCAGACCAAAAAGCTAAATTGATAGTAAACAATGTGGTGACGGAGGAATTCAATATTGAAAAAGGGACACGGCAAGGGTGCCCTCTATCCCCATTACTGTTTATCTCGGTCCTGGAGGTGCTTTTGAATATGATTAGAAGGGACCGGTCAGTTCGGGGCATTGAGGTCGGAGTGAAACAATATAAACTGAAAGCATTTGCAGATGACTTGGTACTAACATTACAGGAGCCAGTTTCTAGCACAAAAAGAGTTTTGGATTTAATATCTGATTATGGTCGGGTGGCGGGATTTAAGTTGAACAAGCAAAAGACTAAGGTCTTAGCTAAGAACCTAACGTCTACAGAAACAGATGAGTTTTTGAAAGAGACAGGATTAAATGTGGTTAAAAAGGTAAAATATTTAGGGGTGTTCTTGACTTCTAAAAACTTGAATTTGTTTAAGGACAACTATGAGAAATGTTGGTCAGAAATCAAAAGGGATTTGGAAACTTGGACAAGACTAAAACTTTCCTTGTTAGGCCGAATAGCAGCTATAAAGATGAATGTTTTGCCGAAAATGTTATTTTTGTTTCAGACCCTGCAGATTGTGGACAAAGTGGTATGCTTCGAAAAGTGGCAGAGGGATATTTCTAAGTTTGTTTGGCAGGGCAAAAAGCCCCGAATTAAGTTTAAAATACTAACAGATGCGAAAGAAAGGGGGGGATTTGCCCTGCCAGACTTGAGGTTATATTATGAATCTGCAGCCTTCTGCTGGTTGAAAGATTGGTTTTTGTTAGAGAACACCGATGTCCTAGATCTGGAAGGGTTTGATAACGCTTTTGGGTGGCATGCGTATTTGTGGTATGACAAGGTTAAAGTTCATAAAATGTTCAAAAACCATATTGTTAGAAGAGCAATCTTTATGGTCTGGACAAAATATAAAGACTTATTGGAGAGTAAAACACCAAGGTGGCTTTCACCGGCAGAGGCCAAGGCACGCAAGAGACTTAACATGGAGGCCTACTGGCCAAAATATTGGGAATTAATAGAAAAAGATGGTGACAATTGGAAGCTGCAGAGTTTTGAAAATGTAAAAAGTAAGGTGCGAGACTGGTTGCATTATGCCCAAATTCGGGAAATTTTCAAAACAGACAAAAAGGTTGGGTTCCAGGTGGAAAAATCGAAATTAGAGACAGAATTGTTAGAACCTAAAGACAAATTACTTTCAAGAATGTATAACTTGCTGCTTAAATGGAATACACAGGATGAGACAGTCAAATCCGCCATGATAAAGTGGGCACAGGATATTGGACATAACATTATGTTTGAGGACTGGGAAAGGTTATGGACCACCGGATTGAAATTCACGGCATGTAGTGCCCTGAAAGAAAATATTATGAAAATGATATACCGGTGGTACATGACCCCAGTCAAGCTTGCTAAGATATATCACCTGTCTGATAATAAATGCTGGAAGTGTAAAGAGGCGGAAGGGACGTTCTTTCATCTCTGGTGGACATGTCCGAAAGTGAAGGCCTTTTGGGAAATGATCTATAATGAGTTAAAAAAGGTATTTAGATATACCTTGCCTAAGAAACCGGAGGCCTCCCTTCTGGGCATTGTAGACCAGAATGTGTTAAAGAAGGATAGAACTTTTTTTATGTATGCTACAACAGCAGCAAGAATTCTCATCGCAAAGTGTTGGAAGACACAAGATTTACCCACACTGGAGGAATGGCAGACGCAGTTGATGGACTATATGGAACTGGCGGAAATGACTGGCAGAATCCGAGACTTGGGAGAAGAAAAAATGGAAGAGGACTGGAAAAAATTTAAGGACTATTTACAAAAATATTATAAGCTGTATGAATGTTAAGAAAATGCACTTTTTAGGAAATATTAGCCCCAGCAATGGTAATTAGGTGAAATTAAAATTAAGGCACAAGAAAAGAGAGGTGAAATTAAGAAAAATCTTTATTGCATTACGTTTTAATCACAATATATAAGATTATGGTCACAATAACTTTGATTTTGGTAACATGAAATTGAAAGATACAATAATGAATTGAGAGATACAATAAGTAATGAAATAAGATAATAAATAGCTGAAGATTTTGTATTATGAACATTGGGTTATAAATATATTGAAAAGGGTAATATGACAAAATGAAAGATACAATAAGTGATGAAATAAGATAACAAAATGCTGAAATTGGTATTATAAATAATGCAGATTCGGGAAGATGTGGGGAAGTCCAAAAGATTCTGTAAAAGAAATATGATTTATGAAACTTTTGTATTTTATTTTTTGTTCTTTTTTATTCTGTAAAATTAATAAAAATATTTAAAAAAAAAAAAAAAATAGAGTGGTGGACTGGTAATCTGGGGAACCGGGTTCGATTCCCCACTCCTCCACATGCAGCTGCTGGGTGACCTTGGGCCGGTCACACTTCTGTGAAGTCTCTCAGCCCCACTCACCTCACAGAGTGTGTGTTGTGGGGGAGGAAGGGAAAGGAGAATGTTAGCCGCTTTGAGACTCCTTAAAGGGAGTGAAAGGCGGGAGATCAAATCCAGACTCTTCTTCCTTCTTCCTTCTCCCTCGCATCCTGAGTTCGAGTGTCTTCAAAGCCCACGACACCTTTGGTCAAGGCTGTTCTCCAGCTGGAGCACTCGCAGGCCAGTGTTTCCCAGTTGTCAGTGTTTATACTTTTTTTTTTTAAGATTTGCCTTGAGAGAGTCTTTGAACCTCTTTTGTTGACCACCAGCATTACGCTTTCCATTTTTAAGTTCGGAATAGAGGAGTTGCTTTGGAAGACGATCATCAGGCATCCGCACAACATGACCAGTCCAACGAAGTTGATGTTGAGGAATCATCGCTTCAACACTGGTGATCTTTGCTTCTTCTGGTACCCTGGCATTAGTTTGTCTGTCTTCCCAAGTGGTGTGTAAAATATTTCGGAGACACCGTTGATGGAATCTTTCCAAGAGTTGGAGATGGCGTTTATAAGTGGTCCATGTTTCCCAAGCATACAGTAAGCTTGGTAGTACAATAGCTTTGTAAACGAGCATTTTGGTTTCCCTGCAAATGTCCCAGTCCTAAACTCTCTGCACTTCAGTTGGGAGAAAGCTGCACTCGCAGAGATCAGGCGATGCTGGATTTCAGCATCAGTGTTGGCCCTTGTAGAAAGATAATTGCCCAGGTAGGAGAAGTGACCAACATTTTCGCTAACCTAGCTTTAGACAAGGCACAACACAATTTATTGATTTATTCAGAGGGTTTTCATCTCCACTCTTGAGCCGCCATAAATCAAAGGCACAGCACGAAAGGAAAAGGGGATGGGGAGGGTAGAGGAAAGAAGGGGATGCTGATTGTATAGGTAAAGAAACAGAGCGGGCTATTTCTCTTTGTAGCGTGAGATTCAGGGAGATGAAGAGGGTCCCGCATTCGGCCGGAGAGCCCAAATTGCCACAGGAACTGTCTCTGGGTTTTCCTCTGAGCCTGGAAGGGTGGTGGCCGGCTGGCGCTATTTCTAGCTCTGAAAAGGAAGCCCCAGGAGCCGAGAGCGAAATCCGGTAGTTCGGGAGTAGCTCAAAGGTGACCAGACGTCTATTGCTTTGGGGGAAAGGGAGGGGGACAGGATTCAAAGCTATTGAGGAGGAGAGACACATTCCCTGTGGGCCTCTATCCCCGAAGGAAAAAGGAATAGATAATGGTGCTCATTTAATGTCTTGATTCCAATATGTTGTTGTTTAGTCTTTTAGTCATGTCCGCCTCTTCGTGACCCCCTGGACCAGAGCACGCCAGGCCCTCCTGTCTTCCACTGCCTCCCGCAGTTTGGTCAAACTCATGTTCGTAGCTTCGAGAACACTGTCCCACCATCTCATCCTCTGTCGTCCCCTTCTCCTTCTGCCCTCCATCTTTCCCAACATCAGGGTCTTTTCCAGGGAGTCTTCTCTTCTCATGAGGTGGCCAAAGTCTTGGAGCCTCAGCTTCAGGATCTGTCCTTCCAGTGAGCACTCAGGGCTGATTTCCTTAAGAATGGAGAGGTTGGATCTTCTTGCAATCCATGGGACTCTCAAGAGTCTCCTCCAGCACCAGAATTCAAAAGCATCCATTCTTCGGCCATCAGCCTTCTTTATGGTCCAGCTCTCACTTCCATACATCACTACTGGGAAAACCAGAGCTTGAACTATACGGACCTTTGTTGGCAAGGTGATGTCTCTACTTTTTAAGATGCTGTCTAGGTTTGTCATTGCTTTTCTCCCAAGAAGCAGGCGTCTCTTAATTTCGTGGCTGCTGTCACCATCTGCAGTGATCATGGAGCCCAAGAAAGTAAAATCTCTCACTGCCTCCATTTCTTCCCCTTCTAGTTTCCCTAAAGCAGCTGAGAGGGGTTTTTTGTCATCTGGGCAGCCTGGGACCCCCGGACACATGGCCCAGGATTGTACCCTGGGAAAGTCACATTGGTTCTGCTTTCACAGTTTTTTGTCTCCCCCCCCCCCCCCCCGGAGGAGCACTCCATCATCTCTCAAGATACATGGGTGCTGACAGTGTGTGCAAGCTTGGGGAAATGTGCTTGGTGCAATTACGTATGAAAAGGAGAAATGCACACTTGGGCTTTGCAAAGCAGAAATGGAGAGAGAAAGCCAAATTTCCTTCATCCCTAAAGATGAAGTGATCATATGCTGCTCCCTTGTGGTCAACTCATAAACTGCACTCACGAGGCAAAGGACTCCTGGATGAGTCCAGCAAAAGGCAACTCTGGGGTTGCACCGCTCATCTCGCTTTCAGGCCGAGGGAGCCAGCGTTTCTCCGCAGACAGCTTTCCGGGTCGTGTGGCCAGCAGGACTAAACCGCTTCTGGCGCATGACGGAAACCAGAGCAGCGCACGGAAACTCCATTTACCTTCCCGCTGCAGTGGTACCTATTTATCTACTTGCACTTTGACGTGCTTTCGAACTGCTAGGTTGTCAGGAGCAGGGACTGAGCAACGGGAGCTCACCCCGTCATTGCGGGGATTCGAACCGCCGACCTTCTGATCGGCAAGCCCAAGAGGCTCTGTGGTTTAGACCACTGCGCCACCAGCATCCAACACACGACCCCTGTTAGATCAGGCTATAGGGTATGGGGTTTCCAGATGTTCTCTTTTTGTACTACCAACCTTACTGTACACTTCTGAAACATGGCCCACTTATAAACGCCATCTCCAACTCCTTGGAAGATTCCATCAACAGTCTCTCTGAAAATTTGTACACATCACTTGGGAAGACAGGCGAACTAATGCCAGTGTCCTGGAAGAAGCAAAGATCACCAGTGTTGAAGCAATGATTCCTCAACATCAACTTCGTTGGACTGGTCATGTTGTGCGGATGCCTGATGATCGTCTTCCAAAGCAACTCCTCTATTCCGAACTTAAAAATGGGAAGCATAATGCTGGTGGTCAACAAAAGAGGTTCAAAGACTCTCTCAAGGCAAATCTTTTAAAATGTAGTATAAACACCGACAACTGGGAAACACTGGCCTGCGAGTGCTCCAGTTGGAGAACAGCCTTGACCAAAGGTGTCGTGGGTGTTGAAGATGCTCAAACTCAGGACAAGAGGGAGAAACGTGCTAAGAGGAAGGCACGCTTGGCAAACCCTCACCGGGATCAACTCCTGCCCAGAAACCTATGTCCCCACTGTGGAAGGACGTGGGGATCCAGAATTGGCCTCCACAGTCACTTACGGACTCACTGTTAAGACTGTATTTCTCGAAGACAATCTTACTCGGCTACGAGGGATCGCCAGAGAGGAAGAAGAAGATAGGGCATTGGGTTGCCATATATCCTATTTCTCCCAGACACGTCCTCTTTTTCAGGATTAAAATTTCTGTCCGGGCATTTGACAAAACATCCAGGTTTTTTCTTTCGGTGTTTTTGTTTCCAGTAACCCAAGGAAAAAATCCAAGCGCCTTTTACTCAGATCTAAGCAGGCCAGATCGTGAAGCTGAGGCTCCAAGACTTTGGCTACCTCAGGAGAAGAGAAGACTCCCTGGAAAAGACCCTGATGTTGGGAAAGATGGAGGGCAGAAGGAGAAGGGGACGACGGAGGACGAGATGGTGGGACAGTGTTCTTGAAGCTACCAGCATGAGTTTGACCAAACTGCGGGAGGCAGTGGAAGACAGGAGGGCCTGGCGTGCTCTGGTCCAGGGGGTCACGAAGAGTCGGACATGACTAAACGACTCAACAACAACAAAGCAGGCCTGCAGCAGAGAATCGCGATCCACCAGGAATCTTTTTAATGTTGTGCTTCTTGCTTCTGCAAGGGAGAAGGAAACATCAAGAGGAAAAACCACAACAATGCAGACTTACTTGGTTGGGTCAGAGAACAGCATTTTATTTGAACATTAAATTTAATTTAATTTTTTTTATTTAAATTTATTTAAATTGTGATCTGACAGATCTGAATCATCCCAGAATATTCCTGCATTTCTAGATGGTCCTTTCCAACTCTACAGTTCTATAATTCCAATCTGGTTTAATAATCTGTGTCTCCCCACTGCCAATTTCCCCAAAGCTGCATCTGAATTTGGCCTTTATCTGTGACTTTGAACGGGTTGGGGGAGAGGGGGAAGGGGTCCGCAAAACCTCTCATCATGTCGAAGGCATTGGGTAAGTTGCTCTAGAGGAGAAAGATCAGCCTTTCCTGAAATGACAACAACAAAATGAATGAAAGCGAGTTAAAACAAAAACACAGAAGAAGCAATTCAATTTTATATTAACCAGCAGCAACTAGCAACATGGAATATGTAGGCTCCCTTTAAAAAAACAAAAACATTTATCTATTTAATTGTTAAATTCCACACGTTTCCCCAAAGACATTCCATTGACTTCCCATCCACCATCCATGATGTTCTGCAGTCGCAATTGGAATTATTCAGCCTCCATTGCAAATCAGGTTGATTATCAAAATGCTCAGACTCTGAGCTGTTTGCATGAAGCGAAGTTGCTTTTCCAGTTGAATTTGGGGGAAGATCTTGAAGCATCCCTTGCGTTGAGCTACGGCTTCCGTGGCGCTGTGGGTTGGGTGGCACTGTGGGTTAAACCACAGAGCCTAGGACTTGCCAATCAGAAGGTCGGTGGTTCGAATCCCCGCAGTGACGGACGGGGTGAGCTCCCGTTACTCGGTCCCTGCTCCTGCCCACCTAGCAGTTTGAAAGCACGTCAAAGTGCAAGTAGATAAATAGGTACCGCTCTGGCGGGAAGGTAAACGGCGTTTCTGTGCGCTGCTCTGGTTCGCCAGAAGCGGCTTAGTCCTGCTGGCCACATGACCCGGAAGCTGTACGCCAGCTCCCTCGGCCAGTAAAGTGAGATGAGTGCCGCAACTCCAGAGTCGTCCACGACTGGACCTAATGGTCAGGGGTCCTTTACCTTTACCTTGAAGCATCCCTTGCGTTGAGCTACAGCTTCCGTTTTTCAATTTGCTCCTTGCATACAGCTCAAACCCTGCAAATTTCGATAAATAAACCTGATTCGCAATGGGGGGGGGCAGAATACTTTTGACTGCGCCGGGTTAAGTCAAGCCGGAGTGACGGATGCCAAATCTTTCTCTCGCGGCAGGGTGATTGCCACCCTTTTGAGCAAGGGATCGCCCCAGGGGAACCCTCTCGGCTCTGAAAACTTACGAGAGGGTCAAGAATGAAAAAGATCGCCAGCCCCCACAATAAGTACCGGAACGGGGGGCACCTGCGGCCGGAGGAGGACGGACGCCCCTGAAGGCGACGGTGGAGGGAGGCGATTTCGGACAGGTAGCCGTGCCTGGGGAGATAAAAGGCGAAAAAGAGACGTCAGGAAGGGGGAGGAGGACTGACGAGACCCCCCCGACAGATTATCTCTACATCAAATTATCACCAATATATGTGGGATGTGATCCATGAGAGGCAGTCAAGTACAACATTCCTTGCGATGCTAGAGAAGACATGCGAGGGAATGTTTAGTCCATCTGGTCAAAACCTCCTGTTCCTCCTGGCTGGAGCATCCTTCCTTTTGCATGAAAAATAAGATTTTAACAGGCAATTTCCCTTTTAAAAATCTCAAACTGCTGGTTTCAGGTACGCTTGATGTTTGTTTTTTGTTTTCAGGTCCGCTCGCTTTTGTCTTCCGACCTCGGTGCGTGTTTTTTAGGGTTGGTGCAAATGGGGTTTTAAGGTTTCCAAAAGGAAGAAAGATTCCTTGGGAAATGCTAGAGGAGACATGTGAGGAAATGTGTGGTCCAGCTGGTCAAAACTTCCTGTTCTTCCTGGCTGCAGCGTCCTTCCTTTTGCATGTGACAGAAGGTGGGCATGGCCTCACCTGTCCAGGTAACAAAAGGACGAGTCACGCAGCACACCTCCCTCTTTTTGACTTCCTTCTTTGTTTGACCAGCTTTTAGCTAGGACTGCTCTGCTAGAAGTAGTACTGGGATTATTCCCCCATATGGGGCAGATCCACATGTACATATTTGTAACTAAGTCTGCCTTCAGGGATCCAACTGTGAACTGATGTGAGTAAACTTCCTTTATTGACTTTGAATAAGATTGTGGGGTCTTTATTCTTTTAAGAGGGACTCAAAGGAGCTTACCAGGAACACACAATTGAATCTGAAGACAGACTGAATTGTATAATAGTGAGAGGCTCACACGAGCCTGCGACCAGCCATCTGCTGTGCAAGTAAAAAGGGGGTGTAAACTCTGCTAAGTAAAGGAACTTGCTAGCGCAAGATTAGGAAGGATATGAATAAACAATATATCCTCTCCTGCCACCCTGAACGTTCCCACAAGATATATATATTTAGAAAGATTTGAGGAGCTACTGTATGGGACGTGATCCATGAGAGGCAGTCAAGTACAACATTCCTTGCAATGCTAGAGAAGACATGCGAGGGAATGTTTAGTCCAGCCGGTCAAAACTTCCTGTTCCTCCTGGCTGGAGCATCCTTCCTTTTGCATGGGATCGAAGATGGGCGTGGCCTCACCTGCCCAGGTAACAAAAGGACGAGTCACACAGCACACTTCTCACGTTTTGACTTCCTTCTTCGTTTGACCAGCTTTTAGCTAGGACTGCTCTGCTAGATCAGGGGCAGTGCAACGCCAGAAATCGCTTCTGTGCACGCCCAGACGCCCAAAACCGCGCCTGCTCAGAAGCGATTTCCAGCGTCTGTGCATGCGCAGAAGCGATTTCCGGAGCTGCGGAAGAGAGTCCCTGCTCCGCGCTGGTTTAGCGCATTGAACGGGGACTCGCCGAGCTGCCAGCTAGGTTCGGGAGCAGCTCATGGGCCGGTTAAGCGACCCCCATGGGCTGCTTCCGGCCCATGGGCCTTAGGGTGCTGACCTTTGTGTTAGATTCTGTGATTTGTTTCTCTGCAACAGTCGAAAGTGCCATGGAGACTCGACTTACACACTTTGCTGCAGCACTGCCTGCCGCGCCTCACAGTACTCCCTCTCCGCCTCGGCCGCGGCCTTTTCTCCCGCCGCTGCCTCCAGCCGCTCTTCCAAGCTGGCCACCTGCTGCCGCCACCGGGACATCTCCGCTGCGAGCGGGAAAGGGCCGAGAGACAGGCTTGAGAACAATGGCACAATGCAGAAAAAGCTTTCCAGGCTTCCTCCAAACCCACCACTTCTCCAACAAGGTAAGGGGAAAGTATTATTATTATTATTATTATTATTATTATTATTATTATTAGCTTATTAGTTTCTCCGGGGACAGAGTTCCAGGCTGGATCTACACAGATATAAAAAAACGCTATGGAAAAAAACGGTTATAAAAGCTCACCACGGAAATTGCTATTGACTTCCAATTTCGGCTATTATTATTATTATTATTATTATTATTATTATTATTATTATTATTTTCTCCGGGAGAGAGTTCCAGGCTGGGTCTACACAGCTATAAAAAAACCCTATGGGAAGAAAACCGCTATAAAAGCTCACAATGGAAATTACCATTGACTTCCAATTTTGGCCATTATTATTATTATTATTATTATTATTATTATTATTATTATTATTTTCTCCGGGAGAGAGTTCCAGGCTGGGTCTACACAGCTATAAAAAAAACCCTATGGGAAGAAAACCGCTATAAAAGCTCACAATGGAAATTACCATTGACTTCCAATTTTGGCCATTATTATTATTATTATTATTATTATTATTATTATTATTATTATTACCTTCTCCAGGGAGAGAGGTCCAGGCTGGATCTACACAGATATAAAAAAACGCTATGGGAAAACAACCGTTATAAAAGCTCACAATGGGAATTACCATTGACTTATTAACATCTTTTTCAATTCATTATTAACATCTTTTTCAATTCATTATAGATCGTTTCCCAGTAAGCTTTGCCCTTACTACAAGACCTATAAAGAAATCATTGCAAATGACCTTTCGTTTGTTCTGCCCTCGTAACATCCGCAACTCGGATGGGTGGGGTACAAGTGATAAATCATTATTATTGCACTTATTATTGTTATTACCCAGCAGGGCGCTGTTTCGACCATCCATCTCCACCCCTTCAGCCTGGAGTGTGAACATCTTGCCGTGGAGCTCTGTCAGGTTGGCATCCAAAAGGGTCTGCAAGAGAGACAGAGTGGGGCAGCATCTCTTACGATGTGGGTCCTGGACTTGTAGCCCCGCCCCTTGTATAGACCACGCCCACACAGCACCCTCCCACCTGTGGCCACGCCCCACCTTTGAAGAAACAGGCAAGGGGGGGAGGGTCTGCCGTCGCCAGTGCCGGATTTACATATAAGCTAAACAAGCTCTAGCTTAGGGCCTCTCTTGGGGCCACCCAAAAAAATAGGTAACGGTAAAGGAACCCCTGGGGATACGGGTGGCGCTGTGGGTTAAACCACAGAGCCTAGGACTTGCCGATCGGAAGCTCAGCGGTTCAAATCCCTGCGACGGAATGAGCTCCCGTTGCTCAGTTCCAGCTCCTGCCAACCTAGCAGGTCGAAAGCATGTCAAAGTGCAAGTAGATAAATAGGTACCGGACCAGCGGGAAGGTAAACGGCCTTTCCGTGCACTGCTCTGGTTCGCCAGAAGCGGCTTAGTCCTGCTGGCCACATGACCCGGAAGCTGTACGCTGGTTCCCTCGGCCACTAAAGCGAGATGAGCGCCACAACCCCGGAGTCGGCCAAGACTGGACCCAATGGTCAGGGGTCCCTTTACCTTTACCCAAAAGTTGCTCATCTTTCATTCTTTCATCTCCGCTAAGCTAAGCAGTTGGCTCCTTACCTCTCACGCCCTGACCTAGCCACTGTGATCCACGCGACGGTCACCTCCAGACTGGATTATTGTAACTCGCTCTACGTGGGGCTGCCCTTGAGACTGACCCAGAAACTCCAGCGGGTGCAAAATGCTGCAGCGAGACTCCTTACGGGGTCTTCGCTTAGAGATCACATTCATCCGGTGCTATACCAGCTGCACTGGCTCCCGGTGGAGTACAGGATCAGGTTTAAGGTGCTGGTTTTAACCTTCAAAGCCCTATACGGCCTAGGGCCCTCGTACCTACGGGACCGCCTCTCCTGGTATGCCCCACAGAGGAACTTACGATCTTCAAATAAAAACATCTTGAAGGTCCCAAGCCACAGAGAGGTTAGGCTGGCCTCAACTAGAGCCAGGGCTTTTTCGGCTGCGGCTCCAACCTGGTGGAACACTCTCTCACAAGAGACAAGGGCCCTGCAGGACTTGACATCTTTCCGCAGGGCCTGCAAGACAGAGCTGTTCCACCTGGCCGTTGGTCAGGGCGCAGCCTGACTCCCTCCTCTGGCAATCTTTACAAAACTTTAGTTTATGGTTGCCATCAATTTTGATTTTAATTCATTTTAATCCATTTTTATAATGTTTTATAATGTTGTACTGTTTTAGTGTTGTTAGCCGCCCTGAGCCCGGCTTCGGCTGGGGAGGGCGGGATATAAATAAAATTTATTATTATTATTATTATTATTATTATCTTTTCTTAGGATTGGTCCAACCAAAGTTGTTGACATCTCCGGAGAACCTGATGGTAAGGTAAAGGGACCCCTGACCGTTAGGTCCAGTCGTGGCTGACTCTGGGGTTGCGGCACTCATCTCGCTTTACTGGCCGAGGGAGCCGGCGTACAGCTTCTGGGTCATGTGGCCAGCAGGACTAAGCCGCTTCTGGCAAACCAGAGCAGCGCACGGAAACACCGTTTACCTTCCCGCCAGAGCGGTACCTATTTATCTACTTGCACTTTGATGTGCTTTCGAACTGCTAGGTTGGTAGGAGCTGGGACTGAGTAACGAGAGCTCACCCCGTCATTGCGGGGATTCGAACCGCTGACCTTCTGATCATCAAGTCCTAGGCTCTGTGATTTAACCCACAGTGCCACCCGAAGGAAAAACTGAATGCAAACCACGAATGCTTGCAACAATGGCAAAGCAAAGCTGTAAATTCACCCTTTGGGCAGGGGGTTGGACTAGATGAAACTTGGGGTCCCTTCCAATTCTGCCATTCTGTGAAAGAGGCTCTGTCTGTCGTGATGAGCTCTTGACTAGGACGCGACTGACGGTTTGCCGATGCCCAGGAGAGCACGGGAAAGTCGGCACAAAACTAAAAACGGACAAAATTTGGATGCTTCTGCAAAACCTCAAGAAATGGGGACAATCGCAGGCAGAGGAAATGGACTCAGGCCCCACAAAACCCTCCCCAAGCCCCCTTTTCCTGCCCTACAACCTCCACCAGCTGAAAAGGAAATTGCTTGAAGGAGAACAATGGAGGTGAGCGATTCGTTTTCCAGAGTTGGGCTTTTCCCAGGAAAAGGCGGCTATTGTGTCTGTTTATATTTCTCCAGGAGGACCACAAAGGCTCTCAAGGTCCCTGAATCTTGGCCTTCGTCCAGCCGGGCCAGTGACCGTGTGGTAGGATGTGTTTTTTTGAGAAGCTGGGGCTGAGTGGCCTTGCAGAGCGTACCTGGAGGCGGATAAAAATTATACGTCTGCCCGAAAAAAGAACTTTGGATAGGCGTGGCGGAGACTCGGAATAAGCTGTCTCTGCACCGGACTGTCTCAAAATAGAGTTTCCAAAAAAAAGGGTTTAGGGTTCTTTAGGCCAGGGGTAAACAGCTGGAGCCCAGATCCGTGCACAGCCAGCACATAACATCCAACGTTTCTCCCCTGAAAATACGGACATCCTATTCCATCCCCTCCAACGTTTCTCCCGTGAAAAGAGGGACGTCCTATTCCATCCCCTCCAACGTTTCTCCTCTGAAAATAGGGACATCCTATTCCATCCCCTCCAACGTTTCTCCCCTGAAAATAGGGACGTCCTATTCCATCCCCTCCAACGTTTCTCCCCTGGAAATGGGGACTACAACGTTCCCCTCCCACCCGAGCCCAAAATACCACGTTCTCCAAGCAGCCCATCAACGTGGCGTTCAGCCTCTTCGTGCTCTCCTTGGCTTGGCCAAGCTGCTTCTGCAGGTCCTTCTCTCGCTGGGCCAGCTTCTCCAGCTGCTTCTCGCGCTTGGCCCGTTCCCGTTCCAGCTCGGCCACCTTGTCCCCCAGAGCCGCCGTCTCGTTCGCCACCTGCTCCCGGCACCTCCTGAGCTGCCGAGCCGCTTCTGAGTGCCACGCCATGACGGCCACGGATACGGTCACGGCGGCCAAGACCAGAAGGAGGACCGCACACAAGCCCAGGACCTTCAGGGTGGCTTTGACGGCCGAGGGATCCATTCTTCTCCTTCTTCTCCTTCCTGGCAGGAGAGAGTCTGCGCTGTTGGCCGCACTCCTCTCGCTATAATCGCGTGGGTTTCCTTACGATCACACAAACCCTTCATTTGTGGCTCACCACAGGCCGCAGGGAAGAAAACCACAAGGGAGCTATTTGTGGCCTTTTTTTCCGCCAGGAGTTGATGGGTTCGCCTCTGAGCCCTTAAATTATATCCAGCCCTTTAAAAAAATCACCAAGTAATTTGACCTCTGCTAAGTGCTAGGGCTGGGCCGATATATTGTTTTCAACACCGGGACGTATCAGCAGCTAAATATCGTGATATACTGATATCAGAACCTCCAAGTGTCCCTTTTTCCAGGGATTGGCAGAAGCCGTCCCGGTTTCTGATTTGATTGCAGAATGTCCCGCTTTTTCTTACGATGTCCCTATTTCAGGGGAGAAATGTTGGAGGGGATGGAATAGGACGCCCCTATTTTCAGGGGAGAAACGTTGGAGGGGATGGAATAGGACGTCCCTATTTTCAGGGGAGAAATGTTGGAGGGGATGGAATAGGACGTCCCTATTTTCAGGGGAGAAATGTTGGAGGGGATGGAATAGGACGCCCCTATTTTCAGGGGAGAAGCGTTGGAGGGGATGGAATAGGACGCCCCTATTTTCAGGGGAGAAGCGTTGGAGGGGATGGAATAGGACGTCCCTATTTTCAGGGAAGAAACGTTGGAGGGAATGGAATAGGACGTCCCTATTTTCAGGGGAGAAACGTTGGAGGGGATGGAATAGGACGTCCCTATTTTCAGGGGAGAAATGTTGGAGGGGATGGAAGAGGACATCCCTATTTTCAGGGGAGAAATGTTGGAGGGGATGGAATAGGACGTCCCTCTTTTCAGGGGAGAAACGTTGGAGGGGATGGAAGAGGACATCCCTATTTTCAGGGGAGAAATGTTGGAGGGGATGGAAGAGGACGTCCCTATTTTCAAGGGAGAAACGTTGGAGGGGATGGAATAGGACGTCCCTATTTCCAGGGGAGAAACGTTGGAGGGGATGGAATAGGACGTCCCTATTTTCAGGGGAGAAATGTTGGAGGGGATGGAATAGGACGTCCCTATTTTCAGGGGAGAAACGTTGGAGGGGATGGAATAGGACGCCCCTATTTTCAGGGGAGAAATGTTGGAGGGGATGTAATAGGACGTCCCTGTTTTCAGGGGAGAAACGTTGGAGGGGATGGAAGAGGACGTCCCTATTTTCAGGGGAGAAACGTTGGAGGGGATGGAATAGGACGTCCCTATTTTCAGGGGAGAAACGTTGGAGGGGATGGAAGAGGACGTCCCTATTTTCAGGGGAGAAACGTTGGAGGGGATGGAATAGGACGTCCCTATTTTCATTCAAGAATCCCCCACGTGGCAGCTAATAATAATAATAATAATAATAATAATAATAATAATAATAATAATAATAATAATAATATAATAATGCATTACACAAAGCAACACCAGGAAGGCTGCTATTCCGTAGCCCTGCCTCCTGGTCTCCCCCCTCCTGCTTTTCCTCTTCCTTTCAGATTTGCTCAGCGGGAAGCAGGATCGCTTCCAAATTCAGTCGGACTCGGATACGCAGCTCCTCTCCGGAGAATGACCTGTTTATCCGTGCGCAACTTTGGGAACGGGTGAGCTCTCTTTCCCGGCCTTTTGGTTGCCCTCCGTTCCAACTCCCTTGGGCTCTCGGAGAAGGGTGGGGAAGACCCTCCAAACCGCTTTTTGGGTTTTGGGTTACCTCCCCCCCCCACACTTTGCACCCACTCCAAACCATGGAAGAGAAGGAAAGCTCTCCCAGTCTCCGCTGGGGGAAGCGCAAACTCTGGGTCGCCGTGGCGGCGCTGGAGTTCGCTGCCATCCTCATCTTGGTGGCCGGGCTGGCGCATTTTGCTGCGCACCCCGAAAGGGCAACGGAGACAGGGAACTGGGGCTTGTGCAGCAACGGCACCAGCAGCCTGGCCTCCCTGGGAACCGTGAACCGGACCCTGCAAGCCGCCGCGAAGCGCTGGGAGTCGTGCCAGAACCGCACGGTAAGCCGCAAATAAAATCGCAGGATGGGATGGAAAAAAAGAAAGAGAAAGGGAATCGGAAGAAAATGTAACGGATAAGTTTGTAAACTGGTTGGAATTGGATACTCGGTCGCAAGAAGAGGCAAAATAAGAGAGGGGCGGGCAGAGTGAAGCCAAAGGAAACGTCCATTTGTTATGCGTAAAGTCTTTGTTGCTAAAATATCTGCGAAACCGGAAAATATAGGCGGTTGCAATCGGAATTATCCAACCCCAACTTGCAAATCTGGCTGATTCTCAAAATTTGAAGGGTTCCGGGTGTTTGCAAGGAGCAACTATAAGGAATAATAATAATAATAATAATAATAATAATAATAATAATAATAATAATAATAATAATAATAATATCCGAAGAAGTGTGCATACACACGAAAGCTCATACCAGAGGCTAACTTAGTTGGCCTCTAAGGTGCTACTCGAAGGAATTTTTTTAAAAAATTCTCATTTCATTTATTTATTTTATTTTGTTTCGACCACGGCAGACCAACACGACTACCTACCTGCAATAATGACAACAACCCCATAGTTGCCTTTGACTGGACTTAACCATAAAGGGGTCCTGTGCCTTTGCCTATAACAATGCCAAATTATAATACAATTACTAATACCAATCAATCAGATAATAATAATAATAATAATAATAATAATAATAATAATAATAATAATTTTTGTACCCCGCCCATCTGTCTGGGTTTCCCCAGCCACTCCGGGCGGCTTCTTGCCGAATATTAAAAACACAATACAGCATTAAACTTTAAAAACATCCCTAAACAGGGCTGCCTTCAGTTCTTCTTCATTATTGTAATTTTACTGCTGTTAGCCGCCATGAGTCTGTTTGACTTCCGAAATGTTCGGAAACCGAGGTGCGGCTTCTGATTGGTGCAGGCGCCCCGGAAACAATAGCCGACAGCTGCGTCAGACGATTGGCTTCCGGAAAATGTTAGGAAACCGGAACACTCACTTCTGGGTTTTTGCAGTTTGAGAACCAAGGCGTATGAGAACCAAGGCGTTTGAGAACCAAGGCGTTTGAGAACCAAGGCGTTTGGGAACCAAGGCATTTGGGAACCAAGGTACCACTGTATAGGGTTGGGGGACAGTGTTAACCTCGGTTGTCAATGTGCATCCAGGGGTGAGACAATATGTCAAAATCGTTAATCAATGCCCTCTTGTTCAACAACAAAATGTGTTTCCACGCAAACATGCAAAGGGTTGAGCTTCATGGCTGCGATCCCAGTTTCGCTTTCCCAGGAGTAAGCCCTCCTGAACCAAAGCATCCCTGGGTAACCAAGCGCAGGATTGTGGCCAAACCCTTTGCAAGACAAAACCAGAGCTCTGTGCCTTTGCTTCCACCGCAAAAGTCTTCAAGATTTTTGTCTTTGAGAAGAAGCACTAACCAAAGTTTTCCTCTCCCCTATCCTTTCGGTAATTCTTCATTGTCATCGTTCTTTGCTGATATTTAATTTGACTGTTGAGGAACGCAGGTGGTGCTGTGGGTTAAACCACAGAGCCTAGGACTTGCCGATCAGAAGGTCAGCGGTTCGAATCCCCGCAACAGGGTGAGCTCCCGTTGCTCAGTCCCTGCTCCTGCCAACCTAGCAGTTCGAAAGCATGTCAAAGTGCAAGTAGATAAATAGGTACTGCTCCGGTGGGGAGGTAAACGGCGTTTCCGTGCGCTGCTCTGGTTCGCCAGAAGCGGCTTAGTCATGCTGGCCACATGACCCGGAAGCTGTATGCCGGCTCCCTCGGCCAGCAAAGCGAGATGAGTGCCGCAACCCCAGAGTCGGCCACGACTGGACCTAATGGCCAGGGGTCCCTTTACCTTTACCTAATTTGACTGTTTACCATTCCAATGGATCGTTGAATATTGCCTTATTCGATATAAGCTGTTTCTTTTATAGCTATTGTGGCTTTTTCGTCTTCGATCATTACGGCGTGGTCGATCTTTGGCATTGCTTTCCTTTTTTGGGAAGGGTGCGGATATAAGTGGGACTCCAAAGCGCCTAGCTTTATTTATTTCTCTTACGCATACCCCACTACTTCTTTTTAAAACAAAGTACAGTAATAATAATAATAATAATAATAATAATAATAATAATAATTTTTATTTATACCCCGTCCTCCCCAGCCAAGGCCGGGCTCAGGGCAGCTAACAAGCAATAATAAAAACAAGTCATACAGAACAGTTTGCAGAAAAAGCAAAACAAGAAAGGATAAATATAAAATTCAGTATAAAACAAACAACCCACAGCAATTTAAAACAGCAGCAGAAAACATAAAATCCTGAAAATGTTTACTGAAATAAAATGGTCTTAATTTTATTTATTTTTTAAAGGCGTTTGCAGTAAAGGGGCGAGGTAAATTTATTTTGGGAAGCTGATTCTCCTCCTGGTTCCCACTGATTTTATCTCTCGTTTTCTATTGATTTTCTTGTGCCTTGTAATATTTTTCTAATTTTTTTTCTCGTTGTTGATGTCTTGCCTTGGAGCAGAGAGCTCTAGAAGCCAACACCTCCAGCCTGAGCTCTGAAATGACCCGGATCAAGACCCGATTGCGCCTGAAGGAACTGGAAATTAAAGGCCTGGAAGGTGAGATTCAGGGATGTCCAAAAGGTTTGGGAAAATCCTAAGAAGAGGTGGTTTGGGGCTGGAGGGCGGCGAGGAGCAGAGTGCAGAACTGGGACCTCAGCCTCGGTGGCCCCCAAGACCTCTCCATGTGGCCCTCAGGGGCCTCTCCCTAGGCCACACCCCTTTCCTAAGTCACACCCCTCACCTGCTCTACCCAGCAACCTCCCCAAGTGCTATATCATCTATCTATCTATCATCTATCTATCTATCTATCTATCTATCTATCTATCTATCTATCTAAGGTCCTTATAATATCAGTGGAAACAGTTGGTCCTGGCGGGTATTAACCGCTTTCAATTTTAACCTGAAGATTCTCATTTGCCCAGTTTTAACTTTAATTTTAATTAATTTTGGGATTCATTTTAATCGATTGATTGCTTGTTTTCATGTATATTGTATTATCTATATGAGGTTAGCCGCTCTGAGCCCGGCTCTGGCTGGGGAGGGCTGGGTACAAATAAAAATTTATTATCTTTATCTATCATCTATCTATATCTATCTATCTATCTATCTATCTATCTATCTATCTATCTATCTATCTTCATCATCATCATCATCATCATCTTTTTTTAAAATAACTTTTTTATTCAAAATTAAAATAAAATATATTATCCAGAAACATATCATCCTTATTCCCCGCCCCCCATTTTTCCTCCCTCCCCCCACAGATTTTCAGCTTTTTTGGCAGATCTTTCCCTACAATCCCTAACATAAATGCTTCCGGTTTTTTAAGAAATGTTAAATAGAACATTTTCTTCAATTCGTTGTATATCATTTCCCAAATTTTTTTAATTACCTTACAATCCCACCACATATGATAAAATGTCCCCTCCTTTAACTTACACTTCCAACATATATTTGAACTAGTTTATCAATCAATCAATCAATCAATCAATCAATCATCTATCTATCTGAAGAAGTGTGCATGCACATGAAAGCTTATACCAAGAACAAACTTAGTTGGTCTCTAAGGTGCTGCTGAACATTTTTTTTATTTTTTATCCATCATCTATCTATCTATCTATCTATCTATCTATCTATCATCTACTCTATCTATCTATCTATCTATCTATCATCTATCTATCTATCTATTTATCTATCTATCATCTATCTATCATCTTCTTTCTATCTCTATCTATTTATCTATCTCTATCAGTTTTACATAAAAGTTATACACCAATAAAATATTTGAAGGTTATTTGAAAGTTGATGGGCATTGCCATTCAAATGGCGGAGCCTTCGGCATGAAAAACAGGTGTTTTGCCACTCAGGCCTTTGTGTTTTGGGGGGATGAAAATGGCCCTCTTTTTCCCATTTCGCAGACGAGGTCACGCTCCTGAAAAACTGGACACAGATGCTTCAAGGTGTAACGTAAGTGAGACCCATGTCCGACTTAGGAGGAAGGTGCTGTTGGGGGCGGGTTGGTGAGCAATGAGGGACCTGGTTCTGTTCTGGTGAGGTTAGGGACAGTGTCCCCATTTTCCAGGGACAGCGCCAGATTGACAGAAGCCGTCTCGGTTTCTGATTTGATCCCAGAATGCCCTGCTTTTATTTAGGACGACCCTATTTTCAGGGGAGAAATGTTGGAGGGGTGGAATAGGACGTCCCTATTTTCAGGGGAGAAACATTGGAGGGGATGGAATAGGACGTCCCTATTTTTAGAGGAGAAACATTGGAGGGGATGGAATAGGACGTCCCTCTTTTCACAGGAGAAACGTTGGAGGGGATGGAATAGGACGTCCCTATTTTCAGGGGAGAAACGTTGGAGGGGATGGAATAGGACGTCCCTCTTTTCACGGGAGAAACGTTGGAGGGGATGGAATAGGATGTCCTTATTTTCAGGGGAGAAACGTTGGAGGGGATGGAATAGGACGTCCCTATTTTCAGGGGAGAAACGTTGGAGGGGACGGAATAGGACGTCCCTCTTTTCACGGGAGAAACGTTGGAGGGGATGGAATAGGACGTCCCTATTTTCACGGGAGAAACGTTGGAGGGGATGGAATAGGACTTCCCTCTTTTCGCGGGAGAAACGTTGGAGGGGATGGAATAGGACGTCCCTATTTTCAGGGGAGAAACATAGGAGGGGATGGAATAGGACGTCCCTATTTTCAGGGGAGAAACGTTGGAGGGGATGGAATAGGACGTCCCTATTTTCAGGGGAGAAACGTTGGAGGGGATGGAATAGGACGTCCCTATTTTCATGGGAGAAACATTGAAGGGGACGGATTAGGACATCCCTATTTTCAGGGGAGAAACAATCAATCAATCAATCAATCAATCAATCAATCAGTTGCTGAACTAGGTTCCACACAGTCACAAAAACAAATGAACCGAAAAGGCCTCAAAAACAAAAAACGCAAAACAAAGAGCAAAGACAAAAGCGCTAGACTTGATCCATTCTGGAAGTCCGTTCGACTTCCGAAATGTTCGAAAACCAAGGCGCGGCTTCTGATTGGCTCAGGCACCCTGGAAACAATAGCCGACAGCCATGTTGGACGTTCGGCTTCCGAAAAACATTGGCAAACTGGAACACACTTACTTCCGGGTTCTCAGTGTTTGGAAACCAAGGCGTTTGAAAACCAAGGTACCACTGTACTAGCGAACCGTAGGTTAGACGGACCCCTTGTGAGAGAATCGGGCACGTATCGTGCGACACAGACGATGCACTGATTTGACACACCGTTTGGAAAGGCATTTTCTTCATGAGCTGATTTCTTGCTTTCTGCCTCTCTCCATCACAGCAAACACCAGGAAGAAATCATCGCCCATCTTCGGCAGCAGCAGCAAAGGAGGCTTCTAGCCAGCAGTGGAATCGCTCTTTATGGTGACCTGGCATCTCTGGGGCTCACAATGGCCGTGGTACTCCTGGTTTGAGGAGCCAGAGAGGCAGAGATGCCCGCCATCGTTCAAATCGACAGATCGCCAACGTATTAAGCCCTAGCCTAAAAATGATGCACAGATGGTATTTAACACCAGCTGTTGTTTAGTCGTGTCTGCCTCTTCGTGACCCCCTGGACCAGAGCACCCCAGGCCCTCCTGTCTTCCACTGCCTCCCGCAGTTTGGTCAAACTCATGCTGGTAGCTTCGATAACACTGTCCCACCATCTCGTCCTCCGTCATCCCCTTCTCCTTGCGCCCTCCATCTTTCCCAACATCAGGGTCTTTGCCAGGGAGTCTTCTCTTCTCATGAGGTGGCCAAAGTCTTGGAGCCTCAGCTTCAGGATCTGTCCTTCCAGTGAGCACTCAGGGCTGATTTCCTTCAGAATGGAGAGGTTGGATCTTCTTGCAGTCCATGGGACTCTCAAGAGTCTCCTCCAGCACCAGAATTCAAAAGCATCCATTCTTCGGTGATCAGCCTTCTTGATTGTCCAGCTCTCACTAACACCAGCTAAGCTTGCTAAAATGTACAAGACAAGAACCAGTGAGTGTTGGAAATGTAAAGAAAGGGAAGGTTTATTCTACCACATGTGGGGACCTTGTAAAGAGGTGAAGGCTTTCTGGTAAATGATATATGACGAGTTAAAGTTTTTTTTTTCCGGGGGGGGGGGGTCTGGATCATGCTTCTTTTCCCAAAGAAGTCGCTTTTTACGCTTCGAATGTACATATCTGCCATAGCAACTTCACTTCACTGGCATAGGCAGACAACACAGGCTCGGAGGAGGAAGAGGAAGAGGAAGAGGAGGAGGAGGAGGAAAGACACAACAACCATCAACCAGGGGCTCTCGGTTATGTCAACGGCGACATTCTGCTGGTGGTAATTCTGCCGTTTCTCTGACATCTGGTTTTGAAACCTGGAAAGACAAAGCGGTTGAGGAAATATGGGGTCACTCGGGCTACCTCTGGGGCGATGCAGTCCCAAATCAAATCAAATAAAATCAAATCAAATATCAAGAACCTTTATTGGCATCACAATATAACACATTTCAAGTCACTGGGATCATTAAAAGGACGAGGGTGAAGCTATCAAGGATTATAAGGACACAATATGGTCGCATGGAAAAAGATCAAACCTCTTCATTCTGAAGGAAATCAGCCCTGAGTGCTCACTGGAAGAACAGATCCTGAAGCTGAGGCTCCAAGACTTTGGCCACCTCAGGAGAAGAGAAGACTCCCTGGAAAAGACCCTGATGTTGGGAAAGATGGAGGGCACAAGGAGAAGGGGACGATGGAGGCCGAAATGGTGGGACAGTGTTCTCGAAGCTGCCAGCATGAGTTTGACCAAACTGCGGGAGGCAGTGGAAGACAGGAGGGCCTGGTGTGCTCTGGTCCAGGGGGTCACGAAGAGGCGGACACGACTAAATGACTCAACAACAACAACATGGTCGTGTGCATATGAATGTTCTGCTACGCCCTGTCTATTTTCCGAAAGGATAACCCTTTTGGGTAGAATTGTGGCTAAAGAGGAAGCTACTAAGGCAGGGATATCTTTGTCCCGGTCTGCCAGGAGAAACCTCGTTTGGCTTCTTCTCGTAGTTATGGGCCGGAGTTCCAACATTTTGCTCAGCATCAGTTGGCGACGTCTGCTGTGCAAAGGGAAATCTAAGAGAATGCGGTCCATTGAATTGGGTCCTCCTTATAAGACACAATAAGGGACGTGGGTGGTGCTGTGGGTTAAACCACAGAGCCTAGGACTTGCTGATCAGAAGGTTGGTGGTTCGAATCCCTGCAATGACGGGGTGAGCTCCCGTTTATTGGTCCCTGCTCCTGCCAACCTAGCAGTTCAAAAGCACGTCAAAGTGCAAGTAGATAAATAGGTACCGCTCCGGCGGGAAGGTAAACGGCGTTTCCGTGCGCTGCTCTGGTTTGCCAGAAGCGGCTTAGTCCTGCTGGCTACGTGACCCGGAAGCTGTACGCCGGCTCCCTCGGCCAATAAAGCGAGATGAGTGCCGCAACCCCAGAGTCGGTCACGACTGGACCTAATGGTCAGGGGTCCCTTTACCTTTAGTATAGGACACATTATACAATTTGAGGACTGGGGAAAGCTGTGGAAGGTAGATTTGAAATTTACTGACTGTTCTCTGCTGAAAGAAAACTATATGAAAATGATGTATAGATGGTATAATAAATAAGTATCAATTGCTGTTATTGGTTGGTTGATAGATCATTTCCCAATAATCTTTGGCTTGTTTCCATGGCCACCACATGTGCATTAATGTTCCCTCCGCCCCTTGACACAATTCCTGCATAATCTAGATCCTTTTTAAATACATTTTAACAAGCTTGCGAGGCATCAAGTACAGTGGTACCTTGGTTGCCAAACTTAATCCGTTCCGGAAATTTAGTTCCAAAACCAAAGCGTTCCAAAACCAAGGCGTGCTTTCCCATAGACGGTCATGCAAAACGGATTAATCCGTTCCAGACTTTTAAAAACAACCCCCCAAACAGCAATTTAACATGGATTTTTACTATATAATGAGACCACTGATCCATAAAATGAAAGCAATAAGCAATGTACTGCAGTCACACAATCAATCTATCAGTTCCACACGAAAACAAAACGAAAAAGAGCCGCAAAAACAAAAACACAAAATAAATAGCAAAAAAGCAGACAGACCTCAGATTAACACTTGAATTGGAAGCGTGGCACTCAAAACGGAGCAAGTTCGGCTTCTGAAAAAAGTTCGCAACCTGGAACACTTCCTTCCGGGTTTTGTTTGGGTTCCAAGTTGTTTTGGTACCAAGGCGTTTGAGAACCAAGGGACCGCTGTACTCTTTTTAGGGTTTTGGGATGCTGGATTCAGTGCTGGATTGGGGCCCCCAAAAAATTTAAAGGGAAAAAAACCTGGATGTCCATTTCCAAAATATGAGATAAAAAAAGGTATAAAACAGAACCTACATATAGCAACAGTGTTTTGTGTTGTGTCGGCTCCTGTGATGTAAGTCATGGGCCCCTCCTGCTAGCCTGCTCCCTCAAATATCACTGTTTTGCTCCTTTCTATATATAGGGTCTCCTGCCAACCTAGCAGTTTGAAAGCACCTCAGAGTGCAAGTAGATAAATAGGTACCACTCCGGCGGGAAGGTAAACGGCGTTTCCGTGCGCTGCTCTGGTTCGCAGGAAGCGGCTTAGTCCTGCTGGCCACATGACCCGGAAGCTGTACGCCGGCTCCCTCGGCCAATAAAGCGAGATGAGCACCACAACCCCAGAGTCGGCCACGACTGGACCTAATGGTCAGGGGTCCCTTTACCTATATATAGGGTGCCTACATTCTGCATGGACTGGTTGCACGGCAACATGGGCTAATGTCTTGAGATACTATGAGGTCCGTAAACTACCATATAGCATATATTCAACACACAAAAACAGCGACAATTTGTTGTTGACAAAGGACAGCTGGACACAGAAAGGGCCCCATTACCTTCAGGAGCTGAGGGCCTCATCAAACCTAAATCCGGCCCTGGGGGATTGTATGAAACTTCGACCCGCCCAGCAGGAAATGCAAAAACAAATATGAACTCACCCTAGACGCTCTTACCATTGCTGGTTATTCCTCCAGCTCTCCAACTCTCTTTCTTTACTGGACAGCTGCTGCACAAGGCCGTCAATTTTCCCTTTGAAAAAGAAAGCAAACATCTTTCAGATTTCCCATCTATTCCACCTCGACAGATGACTTTTGGAAATCTCACTCTCTCTCCCTGCATGGCCAGGAATGGGGGATACCAGGCCTGTGGGAGGAATGTGGCCCCCATGGACTCTCTGTCTGGCCCCCGGAAATCTCCCCAGGCCATTGGCCGCGGCTCCTTTGGCCGAGATCCCTGCATTGCAACGGGTTGGGCTAGATGACCGCTGGGGTGCCCATTCGTACTCTACAATTCCACGATGCACACACTGCTTTTGCCTCAAGGGCCTTGTATGAATTGACAAAGCCCAGAACCCCTGAGCCCCAAGGGAGCGCAGCTGCAACCGAAATTGTTTGACGCCACACCGTTGCAAAACGGGTTTATTTATCAAAATTTCCAGACCGTCCGCCATTTGCAAAGGTGCCATGAAGAATATGTTCCCCCGCGATAGTTAGCTGATTCCATGTCATCTTATGTATATAGAGAAAGAGAAAGAGAAAGAGAAAGAGAGGGAGGGAGGGAGGAGGGAAAGAAAGAAAGAAAGAAAGAAAGAAAGAAAGAAAGAAAGAAAGAAGGAAAGAAGGAAAAGGGAGAGAGAGAAAAAAGAGAGGAAGGAAGAGAGAGGGGGAGAGAGAGGGAGAAAACAGAGAGAAAGAGAGAGAGAGAGAGAGGGAGAGGGAGAAAAGAGAGAGAAAGAGAAAGAAAGAAGAGAGAGAGAAAAGAGAGAGAGAAAGAGAAGAGGGAGGGAGCGAGGGAGAGAAAAAAGAGAAATTAAGAAAGAAAAAGAAGGAAGGAAGGAAAGAAAGAAAGAAAGAAAGAAAGGAAGAAAGGAAGGAAGAAAGAAAAAGAGATAGAGAGAGATAGAGATGATATTTTCTTTATGAATTAGCATCGTATAAATTTATTATTATTATTATTATTATTATTATTATTATTATTATTATTATTAAAAGTAAGTAAATATAATGAACTGGGACAGATGTGGAAACCTCTGGTTTTTGCCTGGCGGAAACACGGCTTCCTTTGCGCATCTTTGCCTTCACACTCTTATGGTGGGCTTCGCAGTGAAGCATTGGATCAGCCCATTCAGTGGGAGGGAGGAAGCTGGACTTATTATGGGTTAGGGACAACCCAAAGCATCGTGCTGCTCAGCCGTCACCACGATGCCATCTCTGCTGGTTTCTCACCTCGGAGCTTCTGGTTCTCCTGCTGTAGATTGTTCCTTTCCTTCTCCAGAGACGCGGTTTTTCCTTTCATGCTGTCCTATAGCAGGAGGGAAAAAAATACCTTGAAAATCGTGCCTGGAGGGGATTTCTGGTTCACGTCAACCATATAACCATACAGTGGCTCCCAGGAGGTTTCTGAGCACAATTCAAAGTGTTGGTGCTGACCTTGAAAGCCCTAAACAGTCTCAAAGGCCCAATAGAACTGAAGGAGCTGTCCATGGATGCGCAGGGCAATTCTGTGTCCAGGATGGCTGTCTCCCAACTCCATCTGGTACGCATGATGAGACCCTCCCTGCCTACAGACTGTCTGGCCAGAGTGGTGCATGCTCTGGTTATCTCCCGCTTGGACTACTGCCATGCGCTCTCCGTGGGGCTCCCTTTGAAGGTGACCCAGAAACTGCAACTAATCCAGAATGCGGCAGCTAGACTGGGGACTGGGAGTGGAGACCATATAACACCAGTCCTGAAAGACCTACATTGGCTCCCAGGACATTTCCGAACACAATTCAAAGTGTTGGTGCTGACCTTTCAAGCCCTAAATGGCCCAGTATATCTGAAGGAGCGTCTCCACCCCCACTGTCCACCCTGGACACCGGGGTCCATCTCCTGAGGGCCTTCTGGCGGTTCCCTCATGCGAGAAGTGAGGTTGCAGGGAACCAGGCAGAGGGCCTTCTTGGTGGTGGCGCCCGCCCTGTGGAACTCCCTCCCACCAGATGTCAAGGAGATAAACTACTTGACTTTTAGAAGACATCCGAAGGCAGCCCTGTTTATGGAAGCTTTTAATTTTTGATGTTTTATTGTTTTTTTAATATTCTCTTGGGAGGTGCCCAGAATGGCTGGAAAAGCCCAGCCAGGTGGGTGGGGTATAAATAATAAAGGTAAAGGGACCCCTGACCCTTAGGTCCAGTCATGGCTGACTCTGGGGTTTCGGCGCTCATCTCGCTTTATTGGCTGAGGGAGCTGGCGTCCAGCTTCCGGGTCATGTGGCCAGCAGGACTAAGCCGCTTCTGGCGAACCAGAGCAGCGCACGGAAACGCCGTTTACCTTCCCGCCGGAGCGGTACCTATTTATCTACTTGCACTTCGTGCTTTCAAACTCCTAGGTGGGCAGGAGCAGGGACCGAGCAACGGGAGCTCATCCCGTCATTGCGGGGATTCGAACTGCCGACCTTCTGATCGTCAAGTCCTAGGCTCTGTGGTTTAACCCACAGCGACACCCGCATCCCAGATAAATAATAAATTATTGTTATTATTATTATTATAGGAGCCCCTTCCAGCTTCGAAGATCCCTTATTTTTACCATTTGAGCTTGGCAGGACTCCCAGCGCTGTTGCGTCTCGCCCAGGCTCTGGTTGGCAGCCACCAGCTGGGTCTGCAGATTATAGCTTCCCTTAATCGCTTTCTCCAAAGCCATCTTGGCCTTCCTGAGGGTCCGGTTTGTAGCGGCCTGTTGCCTGTCGCTCTCCATTTTCCCTTTCTCCATCTCCTTTTTCACAGCTGCCAGTTGTTCCTTGAGAGATGCCACCTTGCCCAGCAGTTGGGTTCGGTCGCATTCTGGCTCCAAAACTGCCTGCGGTTTATCCGAAAGGAGCATAGTGATCCATAGAAGGAATTGGAGGACGATGGCAGCTGCACACCAGAAATGGGTCTTGCTCCATGTCTTAGTGGAAGTGATCCACTTGATCTTCAGATCTTCTAGGGATCTGCGAATGGCCCGCTGCAGTTCATCCATGGGGAAGGCAAGTTGGGAAACACCAGCTTTCGACTCGAGCTTTCGAAACACCAGCTTTCAAATCTCAAAGAGTGATTTCTCCTGGCTCTCTCCAGCAACAAGATTTGGGCCTCCCTCCTCCCTCCGTTTCCGGGAATTTGTGAAATCCAGCAGCCGAGAGGAATCGAAACTGAACCAGGCCACTGCATTTATTTATTTATTTGGAAAGCACTATTATAAGAAAAAGCTGCTCCCTTTCCCCTTATCCAAGAGCCAGTATTGAGTCCTTATGAATGTGTGTTGTACAAACTGAATGATTGGGGTTTTTTCCCCCTGCAACACTTAAATCGTATTAAGTGTATTAGTGTATTAACCTATGGTCTGTGTGTGTGGTTTGGGAGCTGCACGGCCAGGGAAAAAACAATGCTGTCCAGGGTTGTAAAGACTGTGGAGAGAATAATTGGGTGCACTCTTCCCACCTTGGGCCAAATCTACACTTCCAGGCGCCATAAGAAAGCGGCAGAGATAGCGCAGGATAGTGCGCAGCCCGGAAATGATCTCTTTCAGCTTCTGCCTTCTGGAAGAAGGTATAGGGTTATAAAGGCCAGGACCAGCCGCCTGAGAAACAGTTTCTACGCAAAAGCAATTCTGGTTCTAAACGCAGCATAAGGGGTCTCTATAGTATAGTGTATTTTAAAATGGGGTTTCAGAGTTTTTAGGGGGTTTTGAACGTTTTATGTAGTTTTGTAGTAGTTTTATGTAGTTTTTCAATTTCATTGTTCTGCATGGGACAATGACAATAAAGATATTGTATATTGTATATTGTATATTGTATATTGTATATTGTATATTGTATATTGTATATTGTATATTGTATATCGTATATCGTATATCGTATATCGTATATCGTATATCGTATATCGTATATCGTATATCGTTCCGGAGGTCTGTTCTTAACCTGAAATATTTCTTAACCTGAAGCACCACTTTAGCTAATGGGGCCTCCCGCTGCCGCTGCACCGCTGGAGCACGATTTCTGTTCTCATCCTGAAGCAAAGTTCTTAACCTGAAGCACTATTTCTGAGTTAGCTGAGTCTGTAACCTGAAGCATATGTAACCTGAAGCGTATGTAACCTGAAGCATATGTAACCTGAGGTACCACTGTATATAACTTAGAATTCCTATAACAGCATGAAAAGAAACTCTGCCGCTGGGAGATAGGAAAGGGGTCCCCTCCTCTCCGTAAAGGTAAAGGGACCCCTGACCATTTGGTCCAGTCGTGGCCGACTCTGGGGTTGCGGCGCTCATCTCTCTTTATTGGCTGAGGGAGCCGGCGTACAGCTTCCGGGTCTTGTGGCCAGCTGGACTGAGCCGCTTCTGGCAAACCAGAGCAGCGCACAGAAACGCCCTTTACCTTCCCGCCAGAGCGGTACCTATTTATCTACTTGCACTGGCGTGCTTTTGAACTGCTAGGTTGGCAGGAGCAGGGACCGAGCAACGGGAGCTCACCCCGTCATTGCGGGGATTCGAACCACCGACCTTCTGATTGGCAAGTCCTAGGCTCTGTGGTTTAACCCACAGCGCAACGCGCGTCCATACAGCAGCCTTATTTCCAACAGGGGTGATCTCTGAAGCGGGCCGGGCTCCATGAAACCACCAGTCCTGACCAGTATGGTGATGGGAGTTGGACTGGGCACCAGTTTGGGGAAGTCTGCCACGGAGAGCGAGGAAGTTTCTGTTGCTGGGAAATGCAGCAGTTCTGAGAAAGGTGTGTGCTTGCGGTGACTGCAAAGGGGAACACACCCACCCCATGCCAATTCCAAGAAAGGGTTTTCCAAATCAGGACTCGAACCCATGGCTTCAAGTTACAAGGAAGGAGATTCTGGCTTGATGTCAGGAAGGGCTTTCTGACAGACGGAGCCGTTCGACTGTGTGGGGTGGAAGGCGGTGGATTCCCCTTCTTCAGAGGTTTTTAAGCAGAGGTTGTTTTAGCTGAGATTCCTGCATTGCAGCGGGGTTGGGCTGGATGACCTCCAAAGGTCCCACCCACCTCTACAGTTGTGTGATTCGATCATAATAAGGAAATGGCATTGTTTGGCTCTGGTTTGCCTTACCACTGGTCTTGGACCATTTCTCACCTTCAGTAGCAGCAGGGGGGGGAAATCGCCCGGAGGCAGTGTGGTACAGTGGTTAGAGTACCCTGCAAGGAGCTGGGTGTAAAGGTAAAGGTAAAGGGACCCCTGACCATTAGGTCCAGTCGTGGCCAACTCTGGGGTTGCGGCACTCATCTCGCTTTACTGGCCGAGGGAGCCGGCGTACAGCTTCTGGGTCATGTGGCCAGCAGGACTAAGCCGCTTCTGGCGAAACAGAGCAGCGCACGGAAACACCGTTTACCTTCCCGCCGGAGCAGTACCTATTTATCTACTTGCACTGGCATGCTTTCGAACTGCTAGGTTGGCAGGAGCAGGGACCGAGCAACGGGAGCTCACCTCTCATTGCGGGGATTCAAACCGCCGACCTTTTTATCGGCAAGCCCTATGCTCTGTGGTTTAACCCACAGCGCTACCCGCGTCCTAAGGAGGTGGGAGAGCAGGGTTCAAATCCTGCGCTCAGCCACAAACCTCTCTCTGTCTTTCTGGCTACTTGCCAGGGTGGCTATGATCTGTCTCCAGAGAGGGCAATGATTCTGAATGGGCCCATTCACTATGAACCCCAAAATTCAGGATCCCGTGTAAATCTATGCCAAAGTCTTTCAGGGTTTTTTAGGGGTATTTTGCAGAGTTTTGGAGCACCCTGCAAACCAAGTTATTGCACACCCTCTGGAATTTCTCCTCTTAAAACAGGCATGTCCTACTGACCGGTTTGCAGGGGGTTCTAAATTTGGGGGGGGGGGTTGTAGTTAATGTCAAGAATGAACCCCATGTTTGTAAGTCTCGTTTGCTCAGCTTTGTGGGGGCTCTGCAAAACATGGGGGTTTCGCTGGGAAATGCTGCAACCCCTCCCCCAAAAAACCCCTGAAAATATTTGGCCCGGGTTTGTAGGGGATCCCAAATTTTGGGTTCACCGTTAATATCGAGAACGAACTCCGTCTTTGTAGTATCGTTTGATCAGTTTGTGGGGGCTCTGCAAAACGTGGGGGTTTCGCTGAAAAGGTTACTTTAAAAACCCATGGAAGGGAGTTTTAGGATTTAAAAGGATCTTGTCTAATATTCTGGTATTTGTAAAACCAAACCAAATCAAACCAAATAAAATAAAATAAAATAGAGAAATTGGATGGAGGCGGGATCCCGTGAAAGCAAAGAAGATCTTTATTTTCTGTTGCAAACAAGAGTTTCTCACTCCGTGCAGGGAGTTAAGAGAGGCCCAGAACAACAAAGGGCAAACCCCTTTAAAGACTGTCGAAATCCCCCCCCAGCTTAACCAAAGGAGGTGGTCTCCAACAGAAATTTGAGAGCGCAGCTTTTCTCCTGGCCAGTGACACCAAAGAGCACCCATATTTTGTTGTTGTCGTTGTGGGTGCCCGTCCCCTGTCTCTGCATGCGGTCGAGATCCCTGCATACTGGAATGTGTGGATGTACTTCTGAGCATGGGAAGAGTTCCTTAACCAAGTGACCGTCCGAAGTGTGTCCAGGTCTCCGATCCTAGTCAATCGACTCCTTTCTTAGTTGACAGCTGGGGCATAGGATTGCTGCAAATCCGGATTTTCCTAGACGTTGCTGGGATTTCAAAGGCGGAATTGACGTGGGGGGGGGGAGTAGTGTTTTTGTAAGGAAAAAAAGCTCAAAAATGTCGGGGTTTGCCTTTAAAAAGCCCAACAGTTTTGGGGTCTTCCTAAGAAATGAAGATCAATGATGTTGGGGTTCGCCTAAAAGAAGTTCAACAACTTTGGGGTCTTCCTAAAAACAGAAGCTCAATTATGTTGGGGTTCGCCTAAAACAATCTCAACAATTTTAGGGTCTTCCTAAAAAATGAAGCTCAGCGATGTTGGGGTTCACCTAAAAGAAATTCAACAATTTTGGGGTCTTCCTAAAAAATGAAGTTTGACAATATTGGGGTTCACCTAAAATAATCTCAACCATTTTGGGGTCTTCCTAAAAAAGACACTCAAGAACTTTAGGGGTGCTCTGGTTTTTTAGTTTTTGAAACATGGCAACACTCAAGAACTTTAGGGGTGTTCTGGTTTTTTAGTTTTTGAAACATGGCAACCCTACCAGGGGGGAATTAACCATACTTCCAAGCATCCATAGAACTGACTGTTTGGGATGCTGAATAAAGGAGTTTTTAGGAAGAGCAGTATTTGGACTGCAGGACTGCACAGTTGTGGGGGGCCAAGCCCCTCTTGAAACAGCCGTGCTGCAAAATTTGGACTCCCTGCATGCAGACTGGAGGCGTAAAGAGGCGAATAAACTGTATTTCTTTTTTTTATAAATAATTTTTATTAAGTTTTCCATTTAACAATCCAATTATATCACATTAATTATTCCAAATTATACCAATACAAATCATAAAGTCCAAATATTTTGCCAAATTATATATTTTTGTTGGGGGTTCCCATGCTTCGAGATCAGTCATCTCATATTTCTGCTGCTTTTAGTGTTCACCAGTCCCATCTTTCAATCTTCCTGTTGCTATCCTTTTTCTTCTTAAAAGCCTCTGAGTTGTTTCCACAGGCGAGTTAAGGTAAACAATATTATGCTTCTGTGTGAACTTTGTAAGGCTCTCCCCCTTTTTTTTAAAGCTGGTAAGTCCTTTGTTTGCAATAAATTCTCACACGCTGATCCAAAAGTCTCAGTTCCGATGAAATAAAATCTAGGCGTTTGCTCATTAATTTTCCCAGACAGCTTGCATCATAAATTAGGCTTTCCAGGGGGGATTTTGCCAAGTCAAACTTAGAATACAAACATGATAACAGAGCAGTGACTTGCCTCCCCCTAATAAGCTGCATTTCTTACAGCCATGACAGTCTCCGCCGTGCCTCAGTTCTTCAAAGGGACTGAGACTTGGGGTGAGAGCTGGGGACCCCCCTCCCCAAAATCTTGGGCAGAGAGAAGGGAAGACACCCCCCCCCCATTTTTGCAACAATATGTTAGGCTGCAGCGCTGTCTGCGTTTCAGCCTCGGGGTTGGATTCGGACGCAACAGGTAAACCTCGCAACCTCTGGATTCGCACTCAAGACTGGTGGGTATGGGTGGGTACGGATGCCCCCTGGTATCTCGCAAGCAGCTTTGCAGATGGGGGAGCGGCAGTTCGGCCGACGAAGCAGGAAGAAGGTTTTTTAAAAGAGAAAAAATATAGCCCGGAAAAAGAGAAGTTTTCTTCGGGTGCTTGCAAGTGCAAAGGCCAGAGGAACTACAGGAGACTGCAGAGGACTCCAGGCACTATGAAAAGGAGGAAGGAAGGGATAAGGAAGGAAGGGGAAAGGACCACGCTGGAAGATGTCTGTCGTGTGTTGAGCTGATCCTTCAAGCGCTGGATTGTTTTATCCTTTTTGTTTCTGAGGAAACAAAGAAATGGTTTGTCAGTCGGCGTCTCCTCCCTAAATGAGAGGAACAGCAAAGGCCAGGCCACTGCTTTCCTCTGCTGGAAGCAGGAAACTGGGCAAGGGATGGAACCACAGGGCAGCCTCATCTTGCAGGGCTCTTCTTCTGAGTTGTTGTTGTTGTTGTTGTTGTTGTTGTTGTTGTTGTTGTTGTTGTTGTTATTATTATTCCCTGCCCATCTGGTCGGGTTTCCCCAGTCACTCTGAGAAGCTCCCAACAGGATATTAAAAACACAACAAAACGTCAAACATTAAAATCTTCTCTAAACAGGGCTGCCTTCAGATGTCTTCTAAAACTCAGGAAGTTTATTTCCTTGACATCTGGCGGGAGGGCATTCCACAGCTGGGCGCCACCACCGAGAAGGCCCTCTACCCGGTTCCCTGTAACCTCGCTTCTCGCAGGGAGGGAACCTCCAGAAGGCCCTCGGAGATGGACCCCGGTGTCCGGGGTGGAGACGCTCCTTCAGGTCTACTGGGCCGTTAAGGGCTTTAAAGGTCAGCACCAACACTTTGAATTGTGCCTGGAAACGTCCTGGGAGCCAATGTAGGTCTTTCAGGACTGGTGTAATGTGGTCTCCACTCCCAGTCCCCAGTCTAGCTGCCGCATTGTGGATTAATTGCAGTTTCCGGGTCACCTTCAAAGGCGGCCCCACTTAGAGCGCATGGCAGTAGTCCAAGTGGGAGATAACCAGAGCATGCACCACTCTGGCCAGACAGTCTGCGGGCAGGGAGGGTCTCATCCTGCGTACCAGATGGAGCTGCCCTGGACACAGAACTGACCTGCACCTCCATGGACAGCTGTGAGTCCAGAATGACTCCCAGGCTGCGCACCTGGTCCTTTGGGGGCACAGTGACCCCATTCAGGACCAGGGAGTCCCCCACACCTGCCCGCCCCCTGTCCCCCCAAAACAGTCCTTCTTTGTTTGTCAGGATTCAACCTCAGTCTGTTAGCCGCCATCCATCCTCCCAGGCCCTCGTGTGGCGATAGTCCACTAACTTGGTGGGGGCAGAAGGGCATTTAGGCTTGGTGATCAACCTCTCCAGCCAGAGACAGTCTACCTCTGGGGCTAAAAGCAGAAAACCAGGAAGGTGTGATCGACCTTTCGCCTCGCTCGGCCCTTTGGGGTTGCCAAAACTTTGGGAGTTCGGAGCTGAACACCGCAAGGGTGTCCTTATGCAGGTGTAGAATTTTAATCGGCTGTTCTTACCGGTCTTGCTTGCAATTTTCCAGGCTGTTGTTCAACTGGGAGAGCTGATTCTGGAGGTGGGTTTTTTCCCCTGGGAAACGAAAAATGAGGGCTTTTTAGATTCCCCATTGCTCATTCCCCCCCCCCCTTTGCCAAGCCAGCAGCAGACAATCTATTATTATTATTATTATTTTCACAAATTCCACTCCTCAAATGGGGCATTTCTGGGGCTGCCCCTCCCATCCCCTGAGGATCGACCGGCTTTTACTCACAACAGGGCCTTAAGACCTGTGGAACTCCCTGCTACATCAGGAAACCGAGGAACGGTCGAAGGAGCTGGGTATGTCTAGCCTGGAAAAGAGGAGGCTGAGAGGAGATAGGGGAGCCACCTTCAAATGCCTCTTATGGAAGAGAGAGAAAGCTTCTTTCCTCCTGCTCAGGAGGGCAGGACTTGAACCCGTGGCTTCAAGGAACAAGGAAGGAGATTCCGACTCAACATCTGGGAAAGCTTTCTGACAGACAGAGCTGTTCGACCGTGGGACCGACGGGGGCGGACTCTCCTTCTTCGGACATATCTAAGCAGAGTTTGGGCGGCCAGCTGTCCTGGGTGCTTGAGCCGAGATTCCTACATTGCAGGGGGTTGGGACGGATGGCCCCTGGGGGTCCCTTTCAGTGATTCAGGCCTCCCCCCACTCCTGGGCAAGAGGGGCTCTGCTTTCCTCCTGGGTCTCCCCATCCCAACTGCCAAGCCCCACAGGGCCTCTGAGACCCCCGCCGTTCGGTTATCTCACCCTCCAGATGTTTGAGCGCTTTGACGGCATCTTCCAGCACAGATGCATTTTTCTTCCAATGTTTCTAGGGACAGGAAACGAAAAGACAAGACGCTGGAGGTCGTGGGTGGGGAACCTTTACGGAAGAGTGGAGGCGATGGGTGCAGAATTTGCACCCGTCGCCCCAACCTGTGAAATGACGGACCCTGCTAAAATCGCGAAATCAACTGCCAAACTAAGGAAGCTGAATGACGACGTGTTTACGGAAGAATGGAGGCGATGGGTGGATGATCCCTCAAAAGATCACCTGTACACAAAGATAAATACATGATAGATAGATGATAGATAGATAGATAGATAGATAGATAGATAGATAGACAGATAGATGATGGATAGATAGAGAAAAATGAGATATAGATAGATGATAGATAGATGATAGATAGATAGATGATAGATAGATAGATGATAGATAGATAGATGATAGAGATAGATAGATAGATAGATAGATAGATGATAAATGATAGATAGATATAGAGAAAAATGAGATAGATAGATAGACAGACAGATATAGATAGATGATAGATAGATGATAGATAGATAGATAGATAGATAGATAGATAGATAGATAGATAGAGATAGATAGATAGATAGATAGATAGATAGATAGATAGATAGATAGATATGATAGATTAGATAGATGATAGATAGATAGATAGATAGATAGATAGATAGATAGATAGATAGTCAGACAAGATGATAGAGAGATTCAGTACTTTTTTCTGGGGGTACGCAGGGGTACACATTCCCCTAAGCATTTTGTGAATCTTTGTACTTTTGTCCATTTAATGTATTTATTTCCCCCGATTCGAACTATAAAATGATGGTTTTCTTGAGTCAAAATGAGAGTACCCCTAGAAAAAAAATCACTAGATAGATGGATAGATAGACAGATAAAAACAAAAGATAGGTAGATTACCAGTTCTTCTTGGCAGGATTTCCAATCCGCTGTGGTGTTTGCAAGGCTCTGATTGACAGCTGCCAAAAGAATGGGAAAGATTTGTAAGTTGTTTAAGAGACCACTATAAGGAGATGGAAACATTGGCAGGGTTTTGAATTCCCTTGTAGTGTAACAATGACCATGGGAAATATGGATTGATAGAACTGGTTTGGGAGTTTGGAAGAAGATGCAGTTTTAAATGTTTAAAATGGGACTCCAGTTTAAAATGGGAGTCCTGAGATTTGCAGGAATCTCTGTATATGGATACGTATTTGGATTTCTTTATAATTTTGTATTGTCAAATCAAACAAAAATGATTCCCCCCCCCCAAAAAAATTAAAAATAATAATAAAGCAGAGTTTGGGTGACCAGCTGTCCTGGATGCTTGAGCCGAGATTCCTGCATTGCAGGGGGTTGGGGTGGATGACCCCTGGGGGTCCCTTTCAGTGATTCAGGCCTCCCCCCACTCCTGGGCAAGAGGGGCTCTGCTTTCCTCCTGGGTCTCCCCATCCCAACTGCCAAGCCCCACAGGGCCTCTGAGACCCCCGCCGTTTGGTTATCTCACCCTCCAGATGTTTGAGCGCTTCCTCCTTCACACCTTTCAGCACGGATGTGTTTTTCCTTGAATGTTGCTGTGGACAGGAAACGAAAACGCAAGACGTTTGAGGTCGTGGGTGGGGAACCTCTGGCTTCCTGGACGATGGATGTGGCCTGCCAATTAATTCTCTCTTTGTGGCCCCTGGGACTCTCCCCGGCCCCCACCTCACTATCCCTCCTTGGGCATTTTGGAAGGGCTGGGATGTGGCCTTGGACTCTGAGCATTGCCTCTTCCTTTCCTGGGAGGAGCGTTGTGCGAATGGGTGTGTTTGGAAGCGAACCTCCTGATCGGGGGCAAAATTTGCACCCGTCGCCCCAACCTGTGAACCGACGGACCCCGCTAAAATGGCAAAATTAACTGCCAAACTAGGGCAGCAGAATGATGACGTGTTTATGGAAGAATGGAGGCGATGGGGGGATGATCTTTCAAAAGATCACCTGTATACAAAGATAGGTAGATGACAGATGAGATAGATATAGATAGGTGATAGATAGATAGATGATATAGACAGATAGACAGATAGACGATAGACGATAGAGATAGATGATAGATAGATAGATGATAGATGATAGATAGATAGATAGATAGATAGATAGATAGATAGATAGATAGATATAGATGATAGATAGATGATAGATAGATAGATAGATAGATAGATAGATATAGATGATAGATGATAGATAGATAGATGAGAGAGAGAGAGAAATGATAGATGACAGATAGATAGATGATAGATAGATAGGAAGATAGGAAGATAGAGATAGAGAGAGAAATGATGATAGAGATAGATGATAGATGATGGTGATGATAGATAGATAGTTAGATAGATGATAGATATATAGAGATAGGGAGAGAGAGAGAGAGAGATGATTATAGAGATAGATGATAGATATAGATAGATAGATGATAGATAGATAGATGATAGATAGATAGATAGATAGATAGATAGATAGATAGATGATAGATAGATAGATAGAGATAGATGATAGATATAGATGATAGATAGATAGATGATAGATATGGATAGATGATAGATAGATAGATGATAGATAGATAGATAGATAGATAGATAGATAGATAGATAGATATAGATGATAGATAGATGATAGATAGATGATAGATAGATGATAGATAGATAGATAGATAGATATAGATGATAGATGATAGATAGATAGATGAGAGAGAGAGAGAAATGATAGATGACAGATAGATAGATGATAGATAGATAGGAAGACAGAGATAGAGAGAGAACTGATGATAGAGATAGATGATAGATGATGGTGATGATAGATAGATAGATAGATGATAGATATATAGAGATAGGGAGAGAGAGAGAGAGATGATTATAGAGATAGATGATATAGATAGATAGATGATAGATAGATAGATGATAGATAGATAGATAGATGATAGATAGATAGATAGATGATAGATGATAGATAGATAGATAGATAGAGATAGATGATAGATATAGATGATAGATAGATAGATGATAGATATAGATAGATGATAGATAGATGATAGATAGATAGATAGATAGATAGATAGATAGATGATAGATATATAGATAGGGAGAGAGAGAGAGAGATGATTATAGAGATAGATGATAGATATAGATAGATAGATGATAGATATAGATAGATAGATAGATAGATAGATAGATAGATATAGAGATAGGAAGAGAGAGAGAGAGAGAGAGAGAGAGAGAGAGATGATAGATATAGATGATAGATAGATAGATAGATAGATAGATAGATAGATATGATAGATTAGATAGATGATAGATAGATAGATAGATAGATAGATAGATAGATAGATAGATAGATGATAGATATATAGATAGGGAGAGAGAGAGAGAGATGATTATAGAGATAGATGATAGATATAGATAGATAGATGATAGATATAGATAGATAGATAGATAGATAGATAGATAGATAGATAGATATAGATAGAGATAGGAAGAGAGAGAGAGAGAGAGAGAGAGAGATGATAGATATAGATGATAGATAGATAGATAGATAGATAGATAGATAGATAGATAGATAGATAGATAGATGATAGATAGATGATAGATTGATAGATAGATGATAGATAGATAGATAGATAGATAGATAGATAGATAGATGACAGATTACCAGTTCTTTTTTGCAGGAGTCCCAATTCTCTGTGGTGTTTGCAAGGCTCTGATTGACATCTGCCAGTTTTGCCCGAAGAACATCGCTTTCTGTCATTTTGCCCTCGGCGGAGGAGGTATGGTTGTAGCGCTGGGATTCACATTCAGTCCTTTCCTTTATGTATAAAGCCAGGAAGGTGAAAAGCAGGACCAAGGTGACAACCAAACCGCAGACAGTGACCCAAAACTTCCATTTTGGACTTGAGGGCTTTTCCGACATCTCGGTGGGGGATTGGGGACAACGCTCGTATGAAACCTCTCCACCCATCTAAAGCGAAACCCAAAAAGAGAGATCTCTGCTCCAGGCGCAGGGAAAAACTCTCCTCCGTCCCCCAAACTCCACGCCTCCTCCAAAGCTATCTCAAAACTTTCTTTTCCTCTTATTTGGCTGACTTCGCAGAAATGGCACAGGCGGTGTGGAGGATGAGCTCAGCTTTCAGAATCGAAACTTAACCAGGTCACCGTTTGCAAAAGCAGGGACTGGACATGTTTTGGCCTGCTAGCGAAAGGGTTGGTTTGTTTTTCTAAAAACGAAAACGATTGGAGTGCCCTTTTGCCCAAAAAGTTGAAGTTTGCTGAGCCAGTGCGAGGCAGCTGTGGAGGCCAAGCGTGGGTTTTTGGGGGAATTCCTTGCTGTGAAGATGAGGAAAGTGATCCAGAATTCAGAGGTCCAAGTAAACAAACTATAAATTGACAGACAGACAGTAGCAATATATGAAACAACTCAATTCTTATAACTAAGATCTTTTGTACTCCCGATGATGTGAACGATTGTAAAACAAGAAATTAAAAATGACTTCCAATTAGTCTCACCGTACTTTATCAGTTTATTATCTTATACCGCACAGTTACATATTTCTTATATAAAAGGTAAAGGGACCCCTGACCATTAGGTCCAGTCATGGCCGACTCTGGGGTTGCGGCGCTCATCTCGCTTTACTGGGCGAGGGAGCCGGCGTACAGCTTCCGGGTCATGTGGCCAGCAGGACTAAGCCGCTTCTGGCGAACCAGAGCAGCGCACGGAAACGCCGTTTCCCTTCCCACCAGAGCGGCACCTATTTATCTACTTGCACTTGGACGTGTTTTCGAACTGCTAAGTTGGCAGGAGCAGGGACTGAGCAACGGGAGCTCACCCCGTCATTGCGGGGATTCGAACCACTGACCTTCTGATCAGCAAGTCCTAGGCTCTGTGGTTTAACCCACAGCGCCACCCGCGTCCCTTATATATTTCTTATATAGTTTCTGTTAACTTCCCTACAAACTTATATTTATGTAATGCAAGGTTCAGTCTAATTCTGCCAAGAAGTTTCCTTTTATACCGTAATTGTTAAAGAAATTCTTTATGTATGCCGCAACAGCTGCCTGGATATTGTTAGACCAGAGATGGAAACAAGAAGCTGTCCCGACTTAAGAAGACTGGCAAATCAGGTTACACTGGTCCCTTGGTTCTCAAACTTAATCCGTTCCGGAAATTCCATTCCAAAACCAAAGCGTTCCAAAACCAAGGCGCGCTTTCCCAAAGAACGTCATACAAAATGGATTGATCCGTTCCAGACTTTTAAAAACAACCCCTAAAACAGCCATTGGACATGGACTTGACTATCTAGCGAGACCATTGATCCACCACCATCATCAATCTGGTCCAGAGACCCAACAAATCGTTACAAAGCAATACACAATTCAGACAGCCCACCTCCAGGTTAAACAAGCATTTTGTTCAGAATATAGGGATTATTTGTTCTTGTAACCACCGATAAAACTTTGCCATAAACTGATCCATAAAATGAAAGCAAGAATCAATGTACTCTGCTATAAAATAAATAGTATTGTAGATGATAAAATTAAAAACTATTATTTTCCCTTACCCACACTGATGATAGTCATTGTTTGGATGGGGGGCTTTTATCCATTTCTGCAGTCACACAATCAATCAATCAATCAATCAATCAGTAGCTGAACTGGGTTCCACAGAGTCACAAAAACAAATGAACCGAAAAAGCCTCAAAAACAAAAATGCAAAATAAAGAGCGAAAACCAAAGCGCCAAACTTAATCCATTCCAGAAGTCCGTTTGACTTCCGAAATGTTTGGAAACTGAGGCGCAGCTTCTGATTGGTGCAGGCACCCCGGAAACAATAGCCAACAGCAGCGTCAGATGTTCGGCTTCCGGAAAACATCCAAAAGCATTTACTTCTGGGTTTTCGGTGTTTGAGAAACAAGGTGTTTGAGAAACAAGGTACCAGTGTAAATAACCTTTTTGGATTAGGGGTTGTTTCTGCTGCTGCAACAAATAATAGGCAGGCAAATAATACGATTTGTCCTGATATTATTTACTGTTTTTGTCCAGTTTGCCCAGTGAAGTATCATCAATACCTTCTCTCTTTGGACTCCCGCCTGCATTTATTTCAGCGACTTGGCTCACGGTGACTCCTTCTCTGTGATGGACTGCCCCTCCCTTAAAGTTGGGAAGATCTGTTTTGCTGCGAAATTGCATCATTCCCAGGCCGGAAGAGCTCGTAAAAGAGATTTGTTGTTGTTTAGTCGTTTAGTGGTGTCCGCCTCTTGGTGACCCCCTGGACCAGAGCACGCCAGGCCCTCCTGTCTTCCACTGCCTCCCGCAATTTGGTCAGACTCATGTTTGTAGCTTCGAGAACACTGTCCCACCATCTCCTCCTCTGTCGTCCCCTTCTCCTTGCGCCCTCCCAACATCAGGGTCTTTTCCAGGGAGTCTTCTCTTCTCATGAGGTGGCTAAAGTCTTGGAGCCTCAGCTTCAGGATCTGTCCTTCCAGTGAGCACTCTTCAGAGGGCTGATTTCCCTCAGAATGGAGAGATTTGATCTTCTTGCAGTCCATGGGACTCTCAAGAGTCTCCTCCAGCACCAGAATTCAAAAGCAAAAAAAAAGAGATTTAGCCCCTCTAAATTAACACATATTCCCTCCCAGATGGCCCTCTCTAGCCTCCCATCACCAAGTTCTGAGGTGGGGTGTTCTCGATCGCTTTCCAGACGGGGATCTCGCTTGCTCCAGATTTGGAAACCAGATCGCGATCTCACTGAAAGAGCCGAAGAATTCTCTATCTGCTCTTCTGGATTTGGAGGGACAACCTCACAGGGTTGTTGTGAGGGTGAAATGGAGAGGATGAGAATTGTGAATGCCACTTTGAGCGCTTTGTAAGGTGTTGTTGTTGTTGTTTAGTCGTTTAGTCATGTCCGCCTCTTCGTGACCCCCTGGACCAGAGCACGCCAGGCCCTCCTGTCTTCCACTGCCTCCCGTAGTTTGGTCAAACTCATGCTGGTAGCTTTAAGAACACTATCCAACCATCTCGTCCTCTGTCGTCCCCTTCTCCTTGTGCCCTCCATCTTTCCCAACATCAGGGTCTTTGAATGAATTATTTCTGCCCCGCCCATCTGGCTGGGATTCCCCAGCCACTCTAGGCAGCTTCCAACAGGATATTAAAAACACAACAAAACATCGAACATTAAAAACTTCCCTAAACAGGGCTGCCTTCAGATGTCTTCTAAATGTCAGAGAGCTGTTTATCTCCTTGACATCTGACAGGAAGGCGCCACCACCGAGAAGGCCCTCTGCCTGGTTCCTTGTAACCTCGCTTCTCGCAGGGAGGAAACCCCCAGAAGGCCCTCGGGAGATGGACCCCGGTGTCCGGGGTGGAGACGCTCCTTCAGGTCTACTGGGCCGTTTAGGGCTTTCAAGGTCAGCACCAACCCTTTGAATTGCACTCGGAAATGCAGGTGTGGATTTTTTCCTGAAAAATATTAAAAGTTTATCGACATAAACAAAAGCGGAATAGTATCCAAAAACAACCCCCCAAAAAACACAGATAGAGAGGAAGGGAGTTTTTATTTCCCCAATATTATTTTAAGAAAGGAACCCTGCGAAGATTCTCTGCAAAGAAACATGCCAAACCGCGGGTGGTTGCCATACAGGTTTCCTGGCCCTGGCAGCAAAATTTGTGGGTGCCTGGCTCCCTTCATGGGGAATTCCGTGGGTGCCCAGGCACCTATATGCATATTCTTCTCTCTCTCTCCTTTGGGGAACAAAAGAGAGTCGTTTGCAGGGCTGGATTGAGGTTTGGTGGACGTCCTCAGCTCCTGAAGGTAATAGGGCCCTTTATATGTCCAGCTGTCCTTTGTCAACAACAAATTGTCGCTGTTTTTTGCATTGAATATACAGTGGTACCTCGGGTTAGGTACGGTACTTAATTCATTCCGGAGGTCCGCTCTTAACCTGAAACTGTTCTTAACCTGAAGCACCACTTTAGCTAATGGGGCCTCCCGCTGCTGCCACTGCGCAATTTCTGTTCTCATCCTGAAGCAAAGTTCTTGACCCGAGGTGCTATTTCTGGGTTAGCGGAGTCTGTAACCTGAAGCGTATGTAACCTGAAGCGTATGTAACCCGAGGTACCACTGTATCTTATATGGCAATTGAAGGACCTCATAGGTATCTCAAGCCATTTGCACATAACAAAATATATATTTTATCAAAGTAATTGTTGAAAACTGAAATACAATTAAGAAGAAGTACATAAAATGATTTTTGATTCCCAACAAACTTAATAATGCAAACACATTGGCATTTTGCAGTAACAAAAGTTCCTTTACAATATACAAATACTCATCATCTAGTCTCTGGAAACTTGCTATAACATGAAATATTAAGAGGTGCAAATTTATGATGCAAACTACTAATAATTATAAATAGCAAAATGTCAGCACCCTATATATAGAAGTGAGCAAACCAGGGATATTTTAGGGAGTAGGCAGGGCCCATGACTTACATCAGAGGAGCCTTTGTTGTTGTTGTTGTTTAGTTGTGTCCGACTCTTTGTGACCCCCTGGACCAGAGCACGCCAGGCACTCCTGTCTTCCACTGCCTCCCGCAGTTTGGTCAAACTCATGCTGGTAGCTTCGAGAACACTGTCCCACCATCTCGTCCTCTGTCGTCCCCTTCTCCTTGCGCCCTCCATCTTCCCCAACATCAGGGTCTTTTCCAGGGAGTCTTTTTCTCTTCTCATGAGGTGGCCAAAGTCTTGGAGCCTCAGCTTCAGGATCTGTCCTTCCAGGGAGCACTCAGGGCTGATTTCCTTCAGAATGGAGAGGTTTGATCTTCCTGCAGTCCATGGGACTCTCCAGAGTCTCCTCCAGCACCAGAATTCAAAAGCATCCATTCTCCGGCGATCAGCCTTCTTGATGGCCCAGCTTTCACTTCCACACATCACTACTGGGAAAACCAGAGCTTGAACTATAGGGACCTTTGTTGGTAAGGTGATGTCACAAAACACTGTTGCTGTTTTGTTTGTTTTTTATCTTATATTTTGGAAATATACATCCAGTTGTTTTTATTCCCTTTAAATTTTTGAGAGAGAGTGGGGCCCTAAGTTAGAGCTTGTTGAGCTTATAGGTAGACCCGGCGCTGCCCGCAGCCGCCGCGGTGCGCGCGGGCGGAAGACGCGCCGGCGCGCCCTAAACCTCGCGCGGACAGTCTATGCGCGTAAAGACGCACGGCGGCGCGCCTCGGCCGGCAGGAGGTGCTGTTGTAATTTTGGAGAGGGAGAGAGAGAGAGAGACAGACAGACAGACAGACAGACAGACGGAGGGGGGGGGTGCGGTTTGCAAAGCGCGCAAGGACACCCACATCCCGCGCTCCTCCATAACAAGCCAGCCTCTCCTCGCGCATCCATCGTCGGCTCTGGACAATAAGCGGTTGGCGGAGGGGATGCTTTGCTGCTGCTGCTACCGGCAGCCGCCTTCCTCCGCGGCCCCTGGGACGCGCAGATCTTGAAGGAGGAGGAGGAGGAAGAGAGGCGGAGGAGGAGGGAAAAAGGGAAAAGGAGAGAGAGATCAATCCAGCCCAGCAGCCTCTCTCTGTCTCCTTCCCTCTCTCCTTTGCACCTTGCAAGGTTGCCAGGCTGAAGGAGCGGAGCGCGCCAGCCGCGGCACCGAAAATGGAGTAAGTCTTCCCTTTCCCATCACTTCCCCGAGCTCCTTTCTCCTTCCCTCCTTCCTCCCTTCTGCGTGCACCTTTCTCCTTAAACCTCCCCACACCCCACCCCGCTCCGCGTTTGCTGTTTTTCTCCCTTGCTGCAAAGCCCATCTCGGCTGGTGTTCGTCGGTGGTTTGGCGCACAGGCGGCGGTTGTGCGTTTGTTTGCGTGGAGAGAGGGAGGGAAGGAAGGGGGAGACGTGGCTATATGGACACCCCCAAATCCGAGAGGGCTCCCGCACCCCACATTTGCCCTCCCTCCACCCTACCCTGCGTATTGCTCATAAACACTTTGAGGTGGGGGGAGCACAGCTTCCACACCCCAGTGGAAGAGATTTGGGGACGATTGATGGGTTTTGCATTTTGGCATGTGGGCGAACCATCTCCCTCACTTCTTTTTTTTTTTTTTTACCTGTTGTTTGTTTCCTGCGTGATTCTGCGTGGCAGCCTCCACCCATCTCCCCCCCCCCTCTTTCCTCGCCCCCCTCCCCACTCGCCGTGACTCAGGCGGTTCCCAGCGACTGCCTTCTTCTCTCTCTCCACATCCTTCCCCGGTTCCAATCCTGATTTTTTGGGTTGTTGTTGTTTTAAAAGGAAGGGCAGCCCCGGTGCGTACAGAGAAGACGAAGCGTCTTCCATTGGGCTTGGGCAGGGAGGAAGAGAGAGAGAGAGGGAGAGAGAGAGAGAGAGAGAGAGAGAGAGAGAGAGAAAGGAGGTCTGGCCCTGTCATTAGGCAGACTGAGGAAGGATTCTCAGTCATCAGAGGATGGAAGGATTGCAGGTGCTTGGAGCTGCCTCTCCGCCACGTGGGCCGGAGTCGTTTCCCTGAGCCCAGCGAACCTCCCAGCCCATCTCCTGCGTTGAAAGTCTAGCGGCCGGCCTTGTTGGGATTTGGGTGGGGAATCTTTTCCTTTGCCTCGGGCGGCAAAATGGCTTGGGACAGCCATATGGAATATGTTACTAGGCCTGTGGAAAGACCCGACGTGTGTGTGTGTGTGTGTGTGTGTGTGTGTGTGTATGGTCTGTCAAGCTCAGGACGTTGTGCTCTTACATTATTATTATTTTTGTTTCGGAGATTTCTACCCCGCCTTTCAAACCACGGTTCTCTCAAGGCAGCCCCCCAGGACCAGAGAGCAACCTCGAAACAGCAAACGTCTAAAATGTTGAAAGCAAGTGTGAAACCATTTGTAGCAGCAAATATCAATACAGTGGTACCTCGGGTTACATACGCTTCAGGTTACAGACTCCGCTAACCCAGAAATAGTGCTTCAGGTTAAGAACTTTGCTTCAGGATAAGAACAGAAATCGTGCTCTGGCGGCACAGCGGCAGCAGGAGGCCCCATTAGCTAAAGTGGTGCTTCAGGTTAAGAACAGTTTCAGGTTAAGTACGGACCTCCGGAATGAATTAAGTACTTAAACTGAGGTACCACTGTATCTAAAATGTTGGAAATGGACACAGAGGCACAGATGAGACCAGCGGGCCGCCACAGGCAGGATGGAATCGTAGAAAGAGAACAGTTAAAAGCAAAGAGTGTCATTGATTGGAAATCCAGCCCATCTTCTCTCTAAAAACTGGCCCTGTGTCATTTTTTAAAGGGGTCTGAACCCAGAAATCTTACTCCCTGAGCCCTCAAAATGTTCATTTCAACTTCTGCCTGGTGCTGACCTGCGGATGGTTTTGTAGAAAAAATGATAAAACAAACCGTTGGGGTTTCCAGACCAAATATCTCGATGGAGGAACCTTCTCAGAGGTTTCTCAGGGTGGTACAGAAACAGCACTTCGGACGCCTGGGCCCGGCAAGAGAACGACAGAGCTGCCTCTGTGCATTTCCCTTTGCCAGACCTCTGTCGGTACCAGTAACCCAGTCTTTGCTAGGATATTCCCCCATGGGGTCTCTTCTGGCCCACCCGTCTGGCCGGCGTCCTGGGATTCCCCCTCACTTGAAACCTCGCCCGGCACAAATTTGGAAGGAAGGCTGGCATGAATGGGAACAGCTTGGCAGCTAGCTTCCTAGGAGTGCCAACTTTGACCCACAACTGTGGGTGCCCGGGGTTTGTGTGTGGGCGCCATGCAGCGGACATGCCCTGGTAGAGCCGTATCTTACAGGAGGGCTAGTTGGGGGGGGGTTGAAGCCTCCAGGGGGCTGCCACTGGCCTGTTGGTGCCAAACTGGGTGAAATAAAGCCACGTTTTGCTCCTGGCGGCACCGAAATTTTGTGGGTGCTTGGCTCCTCCGTGGGGAATTTCACAGGGGCCCAGGGAGTCAGCACCTCTGTAAAGCTGCTTATCTACACCCTCCACTCTCCTTTCCGAGAACAAAAAAAATAATTTGTGCTTTCCCTAGCAGCCTCCATGAGGATTTGCTGGCGCCAGGCAGAATCTCCTGGGAGATCTAGCCCAGAGAGTTGTCTTGACATCAGCATGCACCAGAGAGCGAGAGTGAGAGAGAGA
>NC_138516.1:10816619-10879510 GCF_964252035.2 Podarcis erhardii | reverse complement strand
TCTTACATGTTTGATGCATTACAGTATTTTAATATTTTATTGGAAGCCGCCCAGAGTGGCTGGGGAAGCCCAGCCAGATGGGCGGGGTATAAATAATAAATTATTATTATTACTCGGCTACAAGGGATCACCAAAGATAGCAGGCAAGAATTCAGCCCGCACAACGCCGCTGGCTAAAGGAGGGAACTACACAATTTGACCAAACGAATTTCCATAGGGACAAGGGTCAGGTTCTGCTCTTAGGCATATTTAGGAGGCGGGACACCGGGCTTATTAGCAGGACATGGGAGAAAGGATCTGGGGGTCTTGGTGGACCGCAAGCTGAACGTGAGTCAACTCTGTGATGCAGCAGCAAAAATAGCGAATGCTATTCTAGGCTGCATCCACAGAAGTCTAGTGTCCAGATCAGGGGAAGTCATGTTGTTGTTGTGTAGTCGTTTAGTCGTGTCCGCCTTTTCGTGACCCCCTGGACCAGAGCACGCCAGGCACTCCTGTCTTCCACTGCCTCCCCCAGTTTGGTCAAACTCATGTTTGTAGCTTCGAGAACACTGTCCCACCATCTCGTCCTCTGTCGTCCCCTTCTCCTTGTGCCCTCCATCTTCCCCAGCATCAGGGTCTTTTCCAGGGAGTCTTCTCTTCTCCTGAGGTGGCCAAAGTCTTGGAGCCTCAGCTTCAGGATCTGTCCTTCCAGTGAGCACTCAGGGCTGATTTCCTTAAGAATGGAGAGGTTGGATCTTCTTGCAGTCCATGGGACTCTCAAGAGTCTCCTCCAGCACCAGAATTCAAAAGCATCCATTCTTCGGTGATCGGCCTTCTTGATGGTCCAGCTCTCACTTCCATACATCACTACTGGGAAAACCAGAGCTTTTACTATACGGACCTTTGTTGGCAAGGTGATGTCTCTGCTTTTTAAGATGCTATCTATTCTGCCTTGGTCAGGCCACAACTGGAATACAGTGTCCAGTTCTGGGCAGCACAATTTAAGACGGATGTTGACAAGCTGGAAGGTGGACAGAGGAGGGAGACCGAGACGGTCAAGGGCAAGGCTCAGCAAACTTTTTCTATCTGGTGTGTGTGTATGTGTGTGTGCAAAAATATAACCCCCTTTTGTCTCTAGCAATCTCCCAACACGGTTAATTAACATCTTACTAATGATGTAAGCGGCTGCCTCCCAGGGGTGTGTGTGTGTCCTTTTTCAGCTAAAACGACTGCGTCTCTTGAAATGGGAAAAGTTTTTCCCGCCTTCATTTTAAGGGCATTTTCTGACCGGTTGGCGCAGAAGGCTTTCGCCGCCACTCGCACGCAGGACAACGTAGTAAGCGGCGAACAACAGATGGAGGAGGAAGTATCTGCTTTTAGCTACAAAAATGTGGAGAATAGGGACGAGGGAGGGAAGGGGGGGTCAGATGCGGGAAGGAAGAGGTCGTTTGATGTCCGCCTGCTGTGTCCGGTTCATTGTATCTGAGCCCCCACAACAGAAATAAAACCCCTCCCCGAGTCTTACATGCCCCCCCCCGGATGGTGGGGCTTTGTGTGGTGGAGAAAAGAAAAAAATCTTTATTTCAGTAATAGAAACATGAGAGTCTGCTAGATTGGGGCAACAGCCAGTGCCGGATTTACATATAAGCTAAAGAAGCTATAGCTTAGGGCCACACTCTCTTGGGGCCCCCCCAAAAAAATTAAAGGGGGGGAACCTGGATGTGTATATTTCCAAAATATAATCAATCAATCTATCTATCATCTATCTATCTCTATCATCTATCTATCTATCTATCTATCTATCTATCTATCATCTATCTATCTATCTATCTATCTATCATCTGTCTGTCTATCTATCTATCTATCTATCTATCTATCATCTATCTATCATCTATCTATCTATCTATCATCTATCTATCTATCTATATCTATATCATCTATTTATCTCTATCTATCATCTATCTATCTATCTATCTATCTATCTATCTATCTATCTATCTATCTATCTATCTATCATCTATCTATTTATCTATATCTATCTATCTATCTATCTATCATCTATCTATGCCAGTGTCGGATTTACGTATAAGCTAAACAAGCTCTAGCTTAGGGCCCCACTCTCTTGGGGGCCCCAAAAAATTTAAAGGGGGGGGACTGGATGTACATTTCCAAAATATAAGATAAAAAACAAAATAAAATAAGACCTACATACAGCAAGAGTGTTTTGTGTTGTGTCGGCTCCTCTGGTGTAAGTCATGGGCCCCGCCTGCTCCCTAAAATATCCCTGGGTTGCTCCTTTCTATATATTTTCTATATTTTGATCTTTATAATTATTAGTAGTTTGCGCCATATATTTACACCTCTTGTTGATGAAACCCTTATTATTTGAAAAACCCCGTATTTTGTGATGTGCAAATGGCTTGAGATACCTATGAGGTCCATAAATGACCATATAGCATATATTCAACACAAAAAAACAGCGGCAATTTGTTGTTGACAAAGGACAGCTGGACATATAAAGGGCTGAGGGCCGCATCAAACCTAAATCCGGCTCTGCCCTGGAAAACAGGGGCACTTGGAGGGTCTGTCTACTGCGTGTAGGAAGAATAATGCAGAGAAATGGGTCACCATAGCAAGTACCGTCTTTTTTGCTCTATAAGACTCACTTTTTCCTTCCTAAAAAGTAAGGGGAAATGTGTGTGCGTCTTATGGAGCAAATGCAGGCTGCGCAGCTATCCCAGAAGCCAGAACAGCAAGAGGGATTGCTGCTTTCGCTGCACAGCGATCCCTCTTCCTGTTCTGGCTTCTGGGATTCAGAATATTTTTTTCTTCTTGTTCTCCTCCTCCAAAAACCAGGTGCATCTCGTGGTCTGGTGCGTCTTATAGAGCGAAAAATACGGTAGATTTGGGCTTGCCGGTTGCCCCGTGAAACAACACGTCGGGAACCACAACCTTGCGTCAAAGCGGTTCCGGATTCCTTTCCCTGCAAACCGAGAGTTGGGCGTTCCATAAAAGCGTCAACGCTCTCTAACCAGGAATTTTTGCAGGTGTCAAAAAAAGGCGTTTTAAAGGCTTCTCGGGTTTATATGGCAAAGTGCTGCGATGATTGTCGGGTGTGTGCGTGCATTTGTGTGCCGACCAGCTCGAAATTAAATCGAAAGCCACTTCCGGTCAGTTGCTATTTTGGGATGGGATTTAGTCACAAATTGGCATATTCCGGTTTCCAGTTAGAAGCAGGTGTTTTTGCAGGAAGGAAAGTGACGGGGAGGGCGGGGCGAAGGACCGAGAGCTGCGGCGCGGCAAAACCTTCGTGCAAACCCATCGGAATGGAAGCGCGAGAAAGAGGCGACGTTGGTTGATCTTCCTGCAAACTTCACAGGGCAAATCCTCGATAAACGTGCTGCTAAACCAGTATTTTAAAAAGTGAAAATCCGGGTGTGAGATCGAAATTATTCCTCCCTCCCCGTTGCAAATCAGGTTTATTGTTAAAATGTACAGACTTTCAGCTGTTTGCAAGAAGCAAATCGAACACACAGTTCCCCCAGATTCGGCTAAAAACGCAACTTTGCAAACAGCTGGGTTTTACTTCGTTCCCTTTGTCTGTGTTGGACACGATCCCTTCTCTTGCTCGTTTTCTCTCTCTACAATAACCCAGCGAGGCAGAGAAGCAGGCATTGGTTCAAGGTGGCTGATTTCGATGTTTATAGGGCATCTATGTGTCCCTTGTGGCGCTGTGGGTTAAACCACAGAGCCTTGGACTTGCCGATCAGAAGGTCGGTGGTTTGAATCCCTGCAATGACGGGGTGAGCTCCCGTTGCTCGGTCCCTGCTCCTGCCGACCTAGCAGTTCAAAAGCACATCAAAGTGCAAGTAGATAAATAGGTACCGCTCCAGCGGGAAGGTAAACGGTGTTTCCGTGTGCTGCTCTGGTTCGCCAGAAGCGGCTTAGTCCTGCTGGCCACATGACCCGGAAGTTGTACGCCGGCTCCCTCGGCCAGTAAAGTGAGATGAGCACCGCAACCCCAGAGTCGGCCACGACTGGACCTAATGGTCAGGGGTCCCTTTACCCTTTACCTTTATGTGTCCCTTGAAGTCTGAGTTCCTGCATCTTCTTAAGTCTTCCTCTTGTCTTTCTCTCCAGGATCATCGACACGAGTACAATTCAGCAGGAAAGACTCCAGGCCATAGCGGTAAGTCCTTGATTTTGCATCATCGTCATCATAATTTCTTATTTATACTCCCCCCCCCAAATCTGGCTGTGTTTCCCCAGCCACTCTGGGCGGCTCCCAACAGAATATTAAAAACACAATAAAATATCAAACATTAAAAAGCTTCCCTAAACAGGGCTGCCTTCAGGTGTCTTCTAAAAGTCAGATACTGAGGTCCAGCTGACCTTGAAAGCCCTAAATGGCCCAGTAGACCTGAAGGAGCGTCTCCACCCCGGATACCTGGGTCCATCTCCCGAGGGCCTTCTAGCAGTTCCCTCCCTGCGAGAAGTGAGGTTACAGGGAACCAGGCAGAGGGCCTTCTCGGTGGTGGCGCCCTCCCATCAGATGTCAAGGAAATAAACAACTATCTGACTTTTAGAAGACATCTGAAGGCAGCCCTGTATAGGGAAGCTTTTAATATTGCACAGACTATTATATTTTAATATGTTGTTGGAAGCCGCCCAGAGTGGCTGGGGAAACCCAGGCAAATGGGCGGCGTATAAATAATAAATTATTACTATTAAATTGTTATAGTTGTTTATTTCCTTGACATCTGATGGGAGGGTGCCACCACCAAGAAGGCCCTCTGCCTGATTCCCTGTAACCTCGCTTCTCGCAGGGAGGGAACCATCAGAAGGCTCCAACCATCTTGCCGTCCGGTGAGCAACCTGGCGCCAAATTCTGCACCAGCTGAAGTTTCCGAATCTTCAGCCCTACGTACTAAGCATTGCATTAATTTAACCTGGAGGTTACCAGAGCATAGATGACACGAGTTAGGCTATCCCTGTCCAGATAGGGAAATTGGCACAAAACTGCTGGCAAATTTTTGTAAGGACTTTTTATTTTTTAAAAAAATTGCAAATTGATGTGGAAATGAAGAGAACTCCATTTAATAATGGTGGCGGGGGAGAGAATGAGAAACTTAAATTGGCCGTTTCCTAGTTCCTGGTTAGTCAGAATGCAAGGGTGCTGATGTTGTTGTTGTTGTTTAGTCGTTTAGTTGTGTCCGACTCTTCGTGACCAGAGCACGCCAGGCCCTCCTGTCTTCCGCTGCCTCCTGCAGTTTGGTCAAACTCATGCTGGCTGCTTCGAGAACACTGTCCAAGCATCTTGTCCTCTGTCGTTCCCTTCTCCTTGCGCCCTCCATCTTTCCCAACATCAGGGTCTTTTCCAGGGAGTCTTCTCTTCTCCTGAGGTGGCCAAAGTCTTGGAGCCTCAGCTTCAGGATCTGTCCTTCCAGTGAGCACTCAGGGCTGATTTCCTTCCGAATGGAGAGGTTTGATCTTCTTGCAGTCCATGGGACTCTCCAGAGTCTCCTCCAGCACCAGAATTCAAAAGCATCCATTCTTCGGTGACCAGCCTTCTTGATGGTCCAGCTCTCACTTCCATACAACACTACTGGGAAAACCAGAGCTTGAACTATACGGACCTTTGTTGGCAAGGTGATGCCTCTGCTTTTTAAGACGCTGTCTAGGACATGCCAAAACAGATCTCAGCTTGTGTCGAGATTCATTTGGTGCTATTGTGCCCATCCCTATTATTATTCTTTTAAATTATTACCTGTGCTTTACCTGGAAGTCCCTGGGCAGGTTGCGCCATTGAAAAGACATTCAGAATTGTTTGGAAACTTGCAGGACGGAACGCAATCGCTAAATATAACCCGGGTCTGTGTTAAAGTGGTGCATCTTCACCATTCACCCCAACTGCACCCCTCTCTGTGGGGAGTTTGCAGGTTAGGGCCTGCGACCGGGAACACCCTCTCCTGGTCCGCTGCCATCCGGAAGGGCGAGGGCGCAAGAATCGACTCTTTTTCACATTTATTTTGGCACATAGGTGAAGCACCAGACTCTGAGAACTGCCACACAGTCACCTCAAGGCAACAGACCCTCCAATTGCCCCTATTGTCCAGTCTCAGACTTACAGAAGCCGTCCCGGTTTCTGATTTGATCCCAGAATGCCCGTTTTTCCTTAGGGAGCCCCTATTTTCAGAGGGGAAACGTTGGAGGGGATGGAATAGGACTTCCTTATTTTCACAGGAGAAACGTTGGAGGGGATGGAATAGGACGTCCCTATTTTCATTGGAGAAACGTTGGAGGGGGTGGAATAGGACGTCCCTATTTGGATTTGGCCTGCTGGCCAGACTTTGGCCATGCCAGACTTCAAGGGACGGGGAGCCATTCGATCCCCGGACGGTGCCCATTCCAAATGTTTGGGTTTTTAAAAACAAAAAAGCAGCAATCTCTCAGAACGCGCCTAAAACGAGAAGCCACTCGTTGCTCTCTCCCAAATCCAGAGAAGAGGAGGAGGAAGATTTGGGAACAGAGGAAGATTTGGGAACAAATTTGCAAAATCTGAACAGATTTTGCAAATTTTTTTGCAGATAAAATCGCTCAGATTCGGGAAGAAGTAGACTCCACCGTGGGAGCAGGGCCGGGGCGGGAGAGTGCTAGAGTCCTGTCTGGTCAAGTTGTGTGGGATCAATTTCAATCTGTTACCTCCGAGGATGTGGACAGGCTGCTTGGACGAGTGAAGCCAACCACCTGTCTCCTGGATCCTTGCCCATCCTGGCTTATAAAAGCTAGCCGGGAAGGACTGGGCGATGGGCTTCGTGGGGTGGTGAATGCTTCCCTCCGTGAGGGAGCCTTCCCAGACCCGCTGAAAGAGGCGGTTATTAAACCGCTTCTTAAAAAACCATCTTTAGATGCGGCCACGATGGCCAATTATCGCCCAGTCTCAAACCTCCCATTCTTGGGCAAGGTGATTGAGCGAGTGGTTGCTGAACAACTCCAGGCACGCCTGGAAGAAGCGGACCATTTGGATCCCTTCCAGTCGGGATTCAGGCCTCATCATGGGACTGAAACTGCCTTGGTCGCACTGGTTGATGATCTCCGGCGGGCTAGGGACAAAGGTGAGAGCTGTTTCCTAGTTCTGCTGGATCTCTCAGCGGCGTTTGATACCATCGACCATGACATCCTTCTGGACCGTCTTGAGGGGCTGGGAGCTGGGGGCACTGTCATACAGTGGTTCCGCTCCTTCCTCCTGGGCCGTGTTCAGAAAGTGGTGGTGGGGGATGAGTGTTCAGACCCCTGGCCGCTCACTTGTGGGGTGCCTCAGGGTTCTGTCCTCTCCCCCATGCTTTTCAACATCTACATGCAGCCGCTGGGAGCGATCATCAGGAGGTTTGGGCTGGGTGTTCATCAGTATGCAGATGATACCCAGCTCTACCTCTCTTTTAAATCAGAACCAGTGAAGGCAGTAAAGGTCCTGTGTGAGTGTCTGGAGGCGGTTGGAGGATGGATGGCGGCTAACAGATTGAGGTTGAATCCTGACAAGACAGAAGTACTGTTTTTGGGGGACAGGAGGCGGGCAGGTGTGGAGGATTCCCTGGTCCTGAATGCGGTAACTGTGCCCCTGAAGGACCAGGTGCGCAGCCTGGGAGTCATTTTGGACTCACAGCTGTCCATGGAGGCACAGGTCAAATCTGTATCCAGGGCAGCTGTTTACCAGCTCCATCTGGTACGTAGGCTGAGACCCTATCTGCCTGCGGACTGTCTCGCCAGAGTGGTACATGCTCTGGTTATCTCCCGCTTGGACTACTGCAATGCGCTCTACGTGGGGCTACCTTTGAAGGTGACCCGGAAACTACAACTAATACAGAATGCGGCAGCTAGACTGGTGACTGGGAGCGGCCGCCGAGACCATATAACACCGGTCTTGAAAGACCTACATTGGCTCCCAGTACGTTTCCGAGCACAATTCAAAGTGTTGGTGCTGACCTTTAAAGCCCTAAATGGCCTCGGTCCAGTATATCTGAAGGAGCGTCTCCTCCCCCATCGTTCTGCCCGGACACTGAGGTCCAGCTCCGAGGGCCTTCTGGCGGTTCCCTCACTGCGAGAGGCCAAGTTGCAGGGAACCAGGCAGAGGGCCTTCTCGGTGGTGGCGCCCGCCCTGTGGAATGCCCTCCCATCGGATGTCAAGGCGATGGACAACTACCTGACATTCAGAAGACATCTGAAGGCAGCCCTGTTCAGGGAAGTTTTTAATATGTGATATTTTAGTGTATTTTTTATCTCTGTTGGAAGCCGCCCAGAGTGGCTGGGGAAACCCAGCCAGATGGGCGGGGTACAAATAATAAATTATTATTATTATTATTATTATTGGGCAGGTGGCCAGCGCTCGCTGTAGGTTTCGGAGGCTCCTAGAGTTTGAAGGCCATCTCCAAGAGGTTGCTTCTCTCAGGGGGGGCCCTACCTCCCCATCGCAGGAGATTCGTCGGCCCCCGTGGCGAGGTGTGTGCCAGGGGAACAGCCCTGCCAAGCCCTGGCGCCGGCCCCTGCTAGTCTCCCGAGCTCAGCTGCCCGAGAATGCGGTGTTCTCAAAAGGGCACCGGATGGGCACATATTTTGGGGGTCCAAAGACATCTGTTTGCCCGGCTCTGTCCGAATTGGCGGTGCCAAATGGCGGGGAAAGGTCGGCGTGTTCCTCACGGCCTCCCCAAATTTGGCTGCCCCATCTTCGCGGCTCGAGGAGGAAGCGGGTTACCGGGGGACCCCTGCCGCGCAGCGCTGGCATCCGGCTGATGTTGTAGCTTCGCCGGCTTCTAAAGGCAGAGAAGAAAAGAGCCTATGTCAGGGACCAGAAGAAGGAAGCCATTGTCTCAGAGAGAGGCGCGTTCAAGCTGAGCGGAGAGTTCCACATTTGTAGCTCTCTCTCAAGGTTACAACCCGGGTTTGGGAAGATGCAAAACAGGCCGGGAGATAGCGAGCTTTCTTGCTTTCACCCTCCTCCCTCCCCAGGAAGGAATTGAGCTCATCGGTCAGATAAATGGCATTTTCGCCCCAGGGACAAATCCGAGAAACGGGGGCACCGTCATGCAGACGGCCCACTGGACACCAGGTCCCCTGTCCATTCCTCTTCCTACCCTGCCTTTAGCATACCCTCTCCCCTGAAAACAGGGACGTCCTATTCTATCCCCTCCAACGTTTCTCCCCTGAAAACAGGGACGTCCTATTCTATCCCCTCCAACGTTTCTCCCCTGAAAACAGGGACGTCCTATTCTATCCCCTCCAACGTTTCTCCCCTGAAAACAGGGACGTCCTATTCTATCCCCTCCAACGTTTCTCCCCTGAAAACAGGGACGTCCTATTCTATCCCCTCCAACGTTTCTCCCCTGAAAACAGGGACGTCCTATTCTATCCCCTCCAATGTTTCTCCCCTGAAAACAGGGACGTCCTATTCTATCCCCTCCAACGTTTCTCCCCTGAAAACAGGGACGTCCTATTCCATCCCCTCCAACGTTTCTCCCCTGAAAACAGGGACGTCCTATTCTATCCCCTCCAACGTTTCTCCCCTGAAAATCGGGACGTCCTATTCCATCCCCTCCAACGTTTCTCCCCTGGAAAGAGGGACATCCTATTCCATCCCCTCCAACGTTTCTCCCCTGAAAATCGGGACGTCCTATTCCATCCCCTCCAACATTTCTCCCCTGGAAAGAGGGACATCCTATTCCATCCCCTCCAACGTTTCTCCCCTGAAAATCGGGACGTCCTATTCCATCCCCTCCAACGTTTCTCCCCTGGAAAGAGGGACGTCCTATTCCATCCCCTCCAACGTTTCTCCCCTGAAAATAGGGACATCCTTTTCCATCCCCTCCAGCGTTTCTCCCCTGAAAACAGGGACGTCCTAAGGAAAAGCAGAACATTCTGGGATCAGATCTGAAACTGGGAGGGCTTCTGTAAATCCGGGAGTGTCCCTGGGAAATAGGGACACTCAGAGGGTTTGGAATCTACCAGAAAAGGGGCATCATTGGGGTCTTTTGCCTCCTGCCCCTTTCTCTCTCTCCCCCCTCCCGTAATGACGCCCCTGTTTTCATCGGAGAAACGTTGGAAGGTATGCAATGCAGGGAGCCCAAAGCCAAGCGTCTCGACTGGCCCCGGTTTCCCGGAAAATAAATCACCGCTCGCGATTCATGCCACCACCACCCCCTCTTTTGGCACTGGGCGCCCGTGGCTGAAGGCTGTTCCCCCTCCGCCGCTCGCAGTACGCCATGTTCCTGACCTCTCCAAATCACCCATCCTGTACAGATCTCGCAACAAAGAGCATTTATGTCGGCTTTAAGGCTAGGAAGGGAAAGCGTGCGCGCACACACAAACACACACACCGCAATTGTCCTGTAATGATCTGTTATCAACAGCTCAGAAGGACGGAGCTTTGCACCCCGCTGAGCATGAGATGGAAGGCTGCCCAATCGCCGCAGGATGCCCTGAAGTCCACACAAGCGCATTTAGAGACACGGGGAGGCCGAGGCTGCATCTTACGGCTTTTCAACATGTGTTTGTGGGAAGAAGGGGGCCCGGTCTAGTTCAGGGTTGTCTGAGCGGCAGCTCGCCCGATTTTCAAACTCAGGGTCCTGTCCCAAACTTTCCCGGTGAGGCCAGGAACTGAGTTTCCGCATGCCAAAGCAGATGCCCAGTGGCTGAGCTCCAAGATCCTAGTCCTCATGGTGGGTTTTAAATTGGCGTGTCTGAATGGTCCTGAACGGTGTAACCCTGCCCCTGTTGCTCCTTCAAGCGGTCAAACACGAACCGGAGCGAGTCGTACAGGATGATGGGGATGAAGTCGGCTGAGATGTCGGCGTCACTCTCATCCTTCTCGTAATTCTCCAGGACCTGCAAGAGATGGGAAGTTAGTTGGTGGGGGGGACTCCCTGGTCCTGAATAGGGTCATTGTTCCCCCGAAGGACCAGGTGAGCAGCCTGGGAGTCGTTCTGGACACACAGCTGTCCATGGAGGTGTAGGTCAGTTCTGTGTCCAGGGCAGCTCCATCTGGTACGCAGGATGAGACCCTCCCTGCCCACAGACTGTCTGGCCAGAGTGGTGCATGCTCTGGTTATCTCCCGCTTGGACTACTGCAATGCACTCTCTGTGGGGCTACCTTTGAAGGTGACCCGGAAACTGCAACTAATCCAGAATGCGGCAGCCAGACTGGGGACTGGGAGTGGAGTCCACATAACACCGGTCCTATATTGGCTCCCAGGATGTTTCCAAGCACAATTCGAAGTGTTGGTGCTGACCTTTAAAGCCCTAAACATCCCAGTGGAAATGAAGGAGTGTCTCCACCATGGACACCGGGGTCCCTCTCCCGAGGGCCTTCTGGCAGTCCCCTCCCTGCGAGAAGCGAAGTTACAGGGAACCAGGCAGAGGGCCTTCTTGGTGGTGGCGCCCTCCCTGTGGAACGCCCTCGAGGAGATAAACAGATACCTGACTTTTAGAAGACATCTGAAGGCAGCCCGCTTTGAGGAAGTTTGGCGTTTTATTACGTTTATATATGTGTGGGAAGCTGCCCAGACTGGCTGGGCTAACACCGGCCAGATGGGTGTGGAATAAATAATAAAATTATTATGGTCATGATTCGCCCTAGGTGGGCAAGCTGAGGCATGCGCAGGTGTGCTCTGCAACTGAGCTGCTGTGTCCCTTTCACCCAGGGCACCTTGTTGGTTAATCTAACCCAAAATCAGCCAAACGAAGGCACACCCAGTACCTTGAAGTCCCCTTTCGGACGCTCATTTTTTTCTGACGCTGTCTGCTAGATACAGGCCCTTCACAACAAAGGAGAGATTGTTTCAGAGGGAAAGGAAGGACAGAGAGAGAGAGAGAGAGAAGAGAAACCGTCAGGAGCAAAGAGACTCTGGCCAGCTCTGTGTCCGTCCTGGGAATGAACGTGAGGCTCTGTTAGCGGAGAAATCTGAGGGCTCCCTTGGACAAAAAACAAGGACACCAGCCAGGAATCCCAGAGCAAAACAGCAGCCAGTCGGCTTGGTCTTTATTGAAGACCCTCGAGACAGGACTCCCACCTGCCACCAGGTGAAACAGGATGGAAGCCCCAAACAAAAGAGAACCCAAACTTTTATTAGCTGCTAATCCCCATTACAGGGACGCGGGTGGCGCTGTGGGTTAAACCACAGAGCCTAGGACTTGCCGATCAGAAGGTCGGCTGTTCGAATCCCCGTGATGGGGTGAGCTCCCGCTGTTCGGTCCCTGCTCCTGCCAACCTAGCAGTTCGAAAGCACATCAGAGTGCAAGTAGATAAATAGGTACCGCTCCGACGGGAAGGTAAACGGCGGTTCCGTGCGCTGCTCTGGTTCGCCAGAAGCGGCTTAGTCCTGCTGGCCACATGACCCAGAAGCTGTACATCGGCTCCCTCGGCCAATAAAGCGAGATGAGCGCCACAACCCCAGAGTTGGTCACTATTGGACCTAATGGTCAGGAGTCCCTTTACCTTTTTAATCCCCATTACACCCCCCCAAAGTACATCACTCATACATCACGGTTACATCATGAAAGGGGAGGTCCAGTGGCCGTAATCTGAGCATCCTGGACCCTGCCCCATGGTTCCCCTTGCCGTCCACCAAACACCCATCAAGTGGAAGAAAAAAGATACAGTGGTGCCTCGCAAGACGAAATTAATCCGTTCTGTGAGGCTCTTCGTCTAGCAGTTTTTTTGTCTTGCGAATCAAGCCCATTGACAGCTTAGCTTAGCGCTATTAGCGGTTTAGTGGCTTTTAGCGGATCAGCTGTTAAGCGGCTTAGCGGCTTAGGAAAAGGGGGGAAAAAGGGAAAAAAACCCGCAGGAACTCGCAAGACATTTTCGTCTTGCGAAGCAAGCCCATAGGGAAATTTGTTTTGTGAAGCGCCTCCAAAACGGAAAACCCTTTCGTCTAGCGGGTTTTCCGTCTTGCGAGGCGTTCGTCTTGCGGGGCACCACTGTATTTACATTTCCCTGTTTCCCAGCCAAGTGAATCACACCCTTTTGTCGTCATCTGGGCTTGTTATTTCTGGAATGGCTACCTGTCTGGCACTCAGGTATCAGGAAGCCAGGGATTGTTACTCAGGCAGAGGGGCTGCTGAGTAGCTGAGCTCACATGTCTAGATGAATTTCTGAAGTTTCCCAAGTGAGCCAGTACAGAGATACATTGATCAGGGAATTCTTACATTTGGTATCGTGCAGCAGAGGCCCTTTGAATAGGCAGGAAGAAACTGCAATGAAGTGTTTTGTGGGGACAAATCACAAAAGTCACAAAAGCGATGGTGCTGGTTTTGGTAGTGGGTTGCATGTGCATGATATCTGCTGGAGGGGCACCCCCCCCCAACCGATACATAAATTCCTGCAACACTCTGCAAAAAGTTTGGAGGGAGGGAGGCGATCTTTGCAGGCTGTTCCGAAAAGGAGAGAGAGAAATGGATCATCGCTTGGCAGCCAGGCGATGAGTTTGGAAGAGCTTGCGGCAGGCTTGGCCGCCAAAGGAATATTGTCTGGTTTTTCCATGTGGGGCCGGAATGAAGACACTTCCAGGGTTTAACTCCCCTTGTCCCGGCCACCTCCGGAAATGCAACAGAGGGTGGATTTTTATTTATTTTTTGCATTTTACATTTTTGCACGCCAGTGGAAAAAGCGCTCTCCTCCACAGAGACCCTCTTTGGGTGTTGAAATATCAGCAGGGGGGTCCCTTTTGGAAGTGCAAATTTGGGGAGGTGCAATTCCGTTTGCATTTAACTCATTTCTCCTTTTGGAAACATGGCACAAACAGGAACGGAGCCAAACTATGATATTCATGCTTCTCCAAATTTTGCCAAGGAGTTTTTCCAGCCCTGCAATAATGTGTACAAAAATATGCAGATTAGGGAAAATTCACAAATTAGACGCCTCTTTCGAGTCATTTTTTTCCCATGCCAACACTCCTAAAACAGGAGTTGCTTAAACAAATTATTTATTGACTTGACATCTGGCGGGAGGGCGTTCCCAGAGACTGACTCTCCAGAGTGGTGCATGCTCTGGTTATCTCCCGCTTGGACTACTGCCATGCACTCTCCGTGGGGCTACCTTTGAAGGTGACCCGGAAACTGCAACTAATCCAGAATGCGGCAGCCAGATTGGGGACTGGGAGTGGAGACCATATAACCCCAGTCCTGAAAGACCTACATTGGCTCCCAGGACGTTTCCGAGCACAATTCAAAGTGTTGGTGCTGACCTTGAAAGCCCTAAATGGCCCAGTATCCCTGAAGGAGCATCTCCACCTCCATCGTTCTGCCCAGACACCAGGGTCCCTCTCCCAAGGGCCTTCTGACGGTTCTTTCCCTTCGAGAAGCGAGGTTACAGGGAACCAGGCAGAGGGCCTTCTCGGTGGTGGCGCCATCCCATCAGATGTCAAGGAAATAAACAACTACCTGACTTTTGGAAGACATCTGAAGGCAGCCCTGTTTAGGGAAGCTTTTAATGTTTGATGCTGTATTGTTTTTAATATTCGATTGGGAGCCGCCCAGAGCAGCTGGGAAAACTATATTATTATTATTATGAATGGGGCTGTCCCCCAATTTCTGTTTTCCCAGCGGGATTTTGATTTAACTAGGGCGACGGGGAGCCTCTGCTGTCCAAGAGGAGGACAACAAAAGCATCCCTTGTTTGCGACACATTCTTGCCCTCGTTTCGAGAGGGAAATCAAGCACGGAGCAGCCCTGAGAGGGATGGAATTTCTCTCCCGGTTGCAAACAACAACAGATTCTTGTTCAAGGTTTGCCTGACTGAAGGCCTGCAGGAGCCCAAAGAGGTCCCATTTCGGAGAAAATTGCTTTTCTGTATCTTCTTTGAGCTCTCTCACTCTTGGGCTGGAAAATGTTCCCTGTCTTCGGCGGAAGTGAAACGCTGATCCGGTTCGCCTTCAAAGGCAAACCCGTCAGATTTGCGTTTTCCGGAACGAAACGAGAACCGAAATATATAGGTGGAATACGTCTGTGTAAAAGAATGTCAAAATATCAATCGGTTGGCAGGTTTCGACTGAGTTTCTATGTATAAATTGGATAACTTCATAAAATTTAAAGTTAAGCCAAACAATGTGGAGAAAACAAAGCAAAGTGTGGATTCGAGGAATCCAATTCGGGAATGCAATGCGAAGATCAGAGGCCACGTTAAATTTAATTATAAAATGATGTTTTATCAATTCAATTTATCAATTCAATTTCTAAAATTTATCAATTCAATTATAAAATGATGAAGTATCAATTAAGGAACGAATGGCTGTTTATTTTTATTTTGTCTTCACCATCTATTGAGTATTTCCGTTCTACAGTTTCAAAACCAATAAAGCATTAAAAAGAGAGAGAAACGAAATGCAGCCGCGCTTGGATTTTGCGACGCAGTTCTGCAACCGACTGATGTTTGCAAAAAAAATAATGTGCACAGCACATGTACGTCAGGGGAAATAACATACCCAAACTGCATTGTATTGCAGGGGCAAATCCCGTTGTAGTTTGAAATATTCACGAATAAAAGCTTTTAAAAAAATAATTAAAAAAGGAAAAAGTTACCGCCCTAACTCATGGCCAAGGGGGAAACGAGGTGGGAACTTTGGAAAGACCTCAGGGCCCCCCCCCAGGAGTCTGTTTTAACTTTCGGGGAGGCTGCCACTCACTTTTTGTCTTCCCCCCGTTCCTCCTACCCTCCTTTCCACCTGCGATTTCAGGAGAAGAGGAAGCGCCAAGCCGAGATCGAAAACAAGAGGCGGCAGCTGGAAGACGACCGGCGTCAGTTGCAACACTTAAAGGTAGGGAGAGCTGCTGGAAGGAAGCAGGATCTGAACCCGCTCCCCAAAAAATCAGGGTGAGGGGGGGAGGCACCTTGATAGAGGGCGCCGCTCACTGTTTGCCAGAACTTGCTTAAGGTCATACAGAGACATTCGGCAACCGAGGTTATTCTAAATAATGCTTTAAATAAACACGATAACAACAATAACCCAGACGACCCCTTGGGGTCCCTTCCAAGTTGTACGACTCTACGATTCCTCCCTTTGCCTCCCAGTCAAAGACCTTGAGGGAAAGATGGTTGCTGGAAGGAGCCCCTTCATCGACGGCCGAGGAAGGTGACGCCTTGAAAAAACAGATGGAAGAGGACGACTTGAAGGCCAAGGAGCTGGAAGAAAGCATTCAGAGGTAAGGGCTCAGGTGTGTTGTCGGCTGTGGGCGTGGCCAAGCGAAGACCCAGCTAAAATCTTCAGCGGATGGAGGATGGATGGCGGTTAACAGACTGAGGTTGAATCCTGACAAGACAGAAGGACTGTTTTGGGGGGGCAGGAGGTGGGCGGGTGTGGAGGACTCCCTGGTCCTGAATGGGGTCACTGTGCCCCTGAAGGACCAGGTGCACAGCCTGGCAGTCATTCTGGACTCACAGCTGTCCATGGAGGCGCAGGTCAATGCTGTGTCCAGGGCAGCTGTTTATCAGCTCCAACTGGTACGCAGGATGAGACCCTCCCTGCCTGCAGACTGTCTCTCCAGAGTGGTGCATGCTCTGGTTATCTCTCGCTTGGACGACTGCTATGTGCTCTCCGTGGTGCTGCCTTTGAAGGTGACCCAGAAACTACAACTAATCCAGAATGAGGCAGCTAGACTGGGGACTGGGAGCGGCCGCCGAGATCATATAACACTGGTCTTGAAAGACCTACATTGACTCCCAGTACGTTTCCGAGCACAATTCAACGTGTTGGTGCTGACCTTGAAAGCCCTAAATGGCCTCGGTCCAGTATCCCTGCAGGAGCGTCTCCTCCCCCATCGTTCTGCTTGGACACTGAGGTCCAGTGCCGAGGGCCTTCTGGTGGTTCCCTCCCTGTGAGAAGCCAAGTTACAGGGAACCAGGCAGAGGGCCTTCTCGGTGGTGGCGCCCGTCCTGTGGAACGCCCTCCCACCAGTTGTCAAAGAGAAAAACAACTACCAAACTTTTAGAAGACATCTACCCCGCAGAGGACCTTAAGGTCATGAAGAACCATAGTTTAGAGGTCCCGTACCATAAGGAAGTCAGATTATCCTCCGCCAGGGCCAGGGCCTTCTCAGTGATGGCTCCGACCTGGTGGAATGCTCTGTCCAAGGAGACCAGGGCCCTGCAGGATTTAACCTCCTTCCGCAGGGCCTGTAAGACAGAGCTATTCCGCCTGGCCTTTAATTTGAATTCAGCCTGATCTTTTATTTCCCTTCCCTTCCCTCCCCTTCTATGAAGATCACCCGCTCTGAGACCCCACAGCTAATTCTCCCCTGGTCTCCTCGCTGGCCCAAGCAGGACCAATTCAGCCAGCTAGCCCTGGCGATTACCTAATGCTTATTTCCCCTAAACTGATTTTCGAATTTTATTGTTATTCGTGTTTTTATACTGTATCTTATGCTGCTTTTATAATTAAGTGTTTTAAATTTGTTGTTAGCCGCCCTGAGCCCAGTTTTTGAACTGGGAAGGGCGGGGTATAAATAAAAAATTATTATTATTATTATTATATGCCGGCCGCTGCATTGATGTGTTTCGTACAGCAGACTCCTCTGGGGGAAATTGCCTCTCCATGAGAACAGAGCGTCACTGGCAAGGCTTCCATGATTCTGTTCCAGGCTGCACCTCTCCCTTTGGCAAGGGCTGAAGGTCCACATTTTGGGAGGCCAAAGGAAAGGGAGAGGTTTAGAGAGGGATATGCTAACCGAGGAAACCGTCTTTTTCCAGGGATGAGCATTCTCTCCCCTCCTTCCAGAGCCCCTTCTCTTCCTACCTTCTCCCGCTCTAAAGGGGTCCTGGCAGGCAGCGGATGCAAAAGCCATCTCTGCTTTCCGATTAAGAGACAGCCGGTAGCTAAATGAATATCTAAACATTTTTTTCATTTCGTTATATATTCATTTAGGAAAACACCAGAAGGTTTTCTATTGGGAATAGTACCAGGAAGTCTAACGGAAGAAGACAAGACATTATATTTGTACGCAACAGTAGCCACAAGGCTATTGATTGCGAAAAATAGGAAAAGTGGTATTATACCGACAAAAATAGAGTGGCTTGCCAAATTATTGGAGTACTACAATATATCCAAAACAATGGGAGAAATTGGAAGGATCTCAAAAGAGAAGATAGACAGGGATTGGAAGGTGTTTAAAGGATACTTGCAAAACCATATTGAAAAATCGGAACTCCTATTAGAATAAACAAGTTCCGTTTTAAATACTGGAATACTAAATAAGATGGATAACAATGCGTAACAGAAAAAGAAGCATGAAATTAGGTTAAAGGTGTGTGAAAGAAAGTAATAGAAGTGGAAAGAAATTGCAATTGAGTAGATTGGAAGTCTAACACAAAGGTGGGGTGAGGGGTGGTGATGGGAAAAGGAATTATCTGTGGGACTGAATGCAGGTATGTTTGAATATTTTTTAGGATTTTATAAAATGTATGTTTGTATGCTTGTATATTCGCAATATGTGTGTATTAATGCTGAATTATTTTAACAATAAAAACTTTTCAAAAAAGAGAGAGAGGGAGAGAGGGAGAGAGACAGCCGGTAGCTGTTCCTCGCCTCCTGCCTCCGGGTCTCCCGGGCGAGACAATCCCTTTGTTGAGTCTTTTCAAAGTTTGCACAGGGATGAGATGGACCTGGCGGTCGCCCCAGCCAGAAGAGAATCTCTGCAAAGGTTGCTTTTCGGTTTGGAGGAAAGGCATGTTTGTGGAGTCATAGAATTAAATAATAATAATATTTACACCCCGCCCATCCGGCTGGGTTTCCCCAGCCACTCTGGGCGGCTCCCAGCAGAATATTAAAATTAGAATCAAACATTAAAAGCTTCCCTAAACAGGGTTGCCTTCAGATGTCTTCTAAAAGTCAGGTAGTTGTTTATTTCCTTGGCATCTGATGGGAGGGCGCCACCACTGAGAAGGCCCTCTGCCTGGTTCCCTGTAACCTCGCTTCTTGCAGGGAGGGAACCGCCAGAAGGCCTTCGGAGATGGACCCAGGTGTCCGGGCTGGACGTTGGGGGTGGAGACGCTCCTTCAGGTCTACTGGGCCATTTAGGGCTTTCAAGGTCAGCACCAACACTTTGAATTGTGCTCACAAACATCCTGGGAACCAATGTAGGTCTTTCAGGACCAGTGTTATGTGGTCTCCACTCCCTTCCAATGCTGTTTCCCTCTTCCAGGTTGGAGAAGGAGCTGGAGCAACTGGAAAATGGGATCTCAGCGTCGTCCACCAAAGAGAACATGGCTGAGGAGACGCGGGCGGGGGGCAAGGAGGACAAGGCGCCCCGTACACCGAAGGTCAGAAGAAGTCCTTCTCCCCCCCCTCAGCTTGAGAATATTATTATTATTATTATTATTATTATTATTATTATTATTATTAGTGTTGGAAGCTGCCCAGAGTGGCTGGGGCAGGTGGATAGATAGACAGACAGATAGATAGATAGATAGATAGATAGATAGATAGATAGATAGATAGATTGATTGATAGATTAGATAGATAGATAGATAGATAGATAGATAGATAGATGATAGATAGATAAGTGTAAACTGCTTAACTTATTATTTGCTGATGTTTAATTTCACCATATACTATGGGATCCTAATGGATTATTGAATATTGCTTTATTTGATATGAGCTGTTTATTGCAATTTTTTATACCGGGCCAGATTGTTGCTATTAATGCTTGATGTTTTTACTACTACCACTACAACAACTAAGTGTGTTGGAAGCCGCCCAGAGTGGCTGGGGCAGGTAGAAATCTATTTATATATGAAAATCTCAGCCTGGCCTGCCCCTGACCAAAGCCACCTCAAATTCATCAGAGGGTGCTGGTCTGCCTCCCGTGTTTTTAAACTTTGATATACTCCATATAAATATATATATATATATATATTCCCCTCCTCTTAATATCTGCTTTCTTTTTCCACAGACTCCTCTAGGCTCGGCCAAAGGTAGGTACCTTTGTTTGTTTGTTTCTTTGTTTGCTTGCACCAACACCCTTGTGCAAATTAATCGAAACAAACAAATAACCCAGAGATGCACGTTCTACTCGTGCAAAAACACACTGATTCTCGGACTGTCCGTGGGCCAGATTCAGAAGGCGATTGGGCCGGATCCAGCCCCCGGGCCTTAGTTTGCCTTCCCATGTTCTAGTGGCAGGTTGTTCCCCAGACTTGCTTGCCTGAACTGAAGTTCAATCCGGATAAGAGAGAGAGGTTCTGTCTAGTGGCAGGTGGTTCCCTAGACTTGCTTTCCTGAACTGAAGTTCATTCCAGATAAGACAAAGAGGTTCTATCTAGTGGCAGGTAGTTCCCCAGACTTGCTTGCCTGAACTGAAGTTCAATCCAGATAAGACAGAGAGGTTCTAGTTATTGGCTGCAGTCTCCCGACACCCTAATAACTGAAGCACCCCCCAAACATTTTCCTTTGCGGTTGCTTGACAAACTGATCAATGTGGCGTAGAAAACATGCTTTGTTTCCATGAATTTGCACAACGGCGTAGACCCCACATTTTTCTGAACGTGAGCCCACCGTGTGACGCAGCAGCAAAGAAGGCCAATGCTATTCTAAGTCCAGTGTCCAGATCAAAGGACGTCAGAGTCCCGCTCTGTTCTGCCTTGGTCAGACCACAGCTAGAATCCCGTGTCCGGTTCTGGGCGCCGGAATTTAAGGATATTGACAAGGTGGACAAGATGATCAAGGGTTTGGGAACCGAGCCGGATGAGGAATGGTCGAAGGAGCTGGGGATGTTTCGCCTGGGAAAGAGGAAAATAGGAGAGACATCTTCCAATACAGTGGTACTGCTGGTTACGGACAGGGTCCATTCCAGAGGCCCGGCTGCATCCCAAAAAGACCATAAGTGGAGGTGCTCTTCTGTGCATGTGGTGAAACCCGGAAGCATATACCGTATTTTTCGCTCTATAAGACGCACCAGACCACAAGACGCACCTAGTTTTTGGAGGAGGAAAACAAGAAAAAAAATATTCTGAATCTCAGAGGGCAGAACAGCAAGAGGGATCTCTGCGCAGCGAAAGCAGCAATCCCTCTTGCTGTTCTGGCTTCTGGGATAGCTGCGCAGCCTGCATTCGCTCCGTAAGACGCACACACATTTCCCCTTACTTTGCAGGAGGGAAAAAGTGAGTCTTATAGAGCAAAAAATACGGTACTTCCGGGTCTGTCGCCTTTGCAACCCGAAAATTACGCATCCAGAGAGATACATAAGCTCAGGTACCACTGTATCTCGAAGGGCTGTCCCATGGGAGAGGGTACATACATGCTTCTTTTCTCCTGCTCCGCAGGGCAGGACTCGAACCCATGACTTCCTTAGAGGGCCACTGGGGCGGAGTTTCTCTACCCCCGTTTTTAAATCCCGGCTGGACCCGGGGGATTTTCAAAAAGGAGCTACAGTCATACCTCCCCTTATGTATCGGGGATGCGATCGTGGCAAACCCAGAAGTATTTTTCCAGGTTTCTTCGCTGCTGCGCATGCATGCGCAGAAGACCAAACTTCTTTATTTATTGCTGGAACCCCTTATATAGGATCCTGCATCTAAATTTTCCCTCGGCCCTTTTGCAGGCCCATGTGGGACCAGCGTGGATAGCTGGCCCAGGTGAATATTTGACTTTCCCTCTCCTTACGGTCTTGATTTATGAGCCGCCAGTAAAACAAGGCTGCATTTTAAGCTGTATTTTACTCAATTGTGCGGTTCTGATTTTTTTTAAAAAACTGTATTTTATATTTGGTGTTAGGCGCCCTGAGCCTGGTCTTGGCCGGGGAGGGCAGGGTATAAATAATAAAATTATTATTATTTATTATAAACAACGCTGCACACATGCGCAGAAGTGGCGCCTCAGAGCAGGGAGCAGTGCGTTGTCCTGCTGTGATGCTAGGTTGGTAACGCCAAGGTTGCGGGTTCGAGTCCCTGCCTCGTGGGGGGTTGGACTGGATGACCTCTGGGGGTCCCTTCCGACTCGACAGCTCTGTGATTCTGTGATTCTAACTCCCTCCCCACCCTTCTCCTCCTTGCCCCCCAAGTGGAAAACAGAGTCTCCAACAGCCCTGTTAAAGTGGTGGAAGGCGGTGGGATGATGAAGGCAGGTAGGTCGAATCGTGGCCTCTTGCTCTTATGGGTGCACTAATCCTTTACGCTCTCGGGCCCCCCAAAATGGGGCAGCCGGGGGGACGACGGCAAGCCCCTCTGCCTGACTGTAGCGGCATGTTGCTTTCGCCTGCTTTCGCCGGGAGTGGGGTGGGGTGGTCTAACTATCTTGGGGGAACCCCCTCCGTTTTGGGGGGGGCGAACCCCACATGGCTTATTTGATGGGTTAGAGTGGGGCCAGATTTACGTATAAGCTAAACAAGCTCTATCTTAGGGCTCCACTGGATGTACATTTCCAAAATATTATCTATCTATCTATCTATCTATCTATCTATCTATCATCTATCTATCTCTGCCAGTTTTGGAATTTACGTATAAGCTAAACAAGCTCTCGCTTAAGGCCACACTCTCTTGGGGGCCGCCAAAAGATTTAAAGGAAAAAACCAACTGGATGTACATTTCCAAAATATAAGATAAAAAACAAATAAAATAAAACCTACATACAGCAACAGTGTTTTGTGTTGTGTAGGCTCCTGTGATGTAACGTATTTTTCGCTCTATAAGACGCACCAGACCATAAGACGCACCTAGTTTTTGGAGGAGGAAAACAAGAAAAAAAATATTTTGAATCCCAGAAGCCAGAACAGCAAGAGCGATCACTGCGCAGCAATCCCTCTTTCTCTCCTGGCTTCAGCGATAGCTGCGCAGCCTGCATTCGCTCCATAAGATGCACACACATTTCCCCTTACTTTGTAGGAGGGGAAAAGGGCATATTACAGAGTGAAAATCCTGCCAACCTAGCAGTTCGAAAGCACGTCAAAGCGCAAGTAGATAAATAGGTACCGCTCAGGTGGGAAGGTAAACGGCGTTTCCGTGCGCTGCTCTGGTTCGCCAGAAGCAGCTTAGTCATGCTGGCCACATGACCCGGAAGCTGTACGCCGGCTCCCTCGGCCAGTAAAGCGAGATGAGTGCTGCAACCCCCGAGTCGGCCACGACTGGACCTAATGGTCAGGGGTCCCTTTACCTATAAAGCGAAAAATACAGTAAGTCATAGGCCCCGCCTGCTCGTCTGCTCCCTAAAATATCCCTGGTTTGCTCCTTTCTATATATAGGGTGCCGACATTCTGCATGAACTGGTTGCATGGCCACACTTGCAAATGGCTTGAGATACCTATTAGGTCCGTAAATTGCCATATAGCATATATTCAACACACAAAAAACAGCGGCAATTTGTTGTTGACAAAGGACAGCTGGACATATAAAGGGCCCCATAACCTTCAGGAGTTGAGGGCCGCATCAAACCTAAATCCGGCCCTGGGTTAGAGAGCGCCGTGCTTAAACTCAAGACCGAATCCTGCACTCGAGAATTGCTGCGTCAATTCCCCCCTCTTGCTTGCTTCTAGGCTAGCGCTCTCTCTCCTTCTATATATATAATTTTATTTTACTTGTACCCGTCCCAGTTTGGACAGCGTTCAGCGTACGCGAAACCATTATAAAACATTAAACATTAAAAACTTCCCCTATGCAAATCTCTCTCTACAGTTGCAATCGAAATTATTCCACCCTCGGTGCATATCAGGACCGTTATCCAAATTTTACAGGCTTTTTCGGCTGAGCAAATCGAACTGGAGCAATTTAAATGGCTGTTGCATTTTCAGCTGAGTTTGGGGGAGCCACCTGAACCCCAAAAAAGGTTCTTCATTTGCCCTCGTCTTACAGTTCTTAAAAATTCCCGTTCCCATTCCGCCCGGCCGATATCTTGCAACAAAACTCTTTCCTCTGTGCTGGAACCGAATGTCTGAGCAGCAGTGCCTCTGAGAAAGTGCAGAGTGCTTTTTCTTCACTGCCGTCACCGTGGGGTTTTTTCAGGGGGGTGACGTTTGGCATGGCAAAGGGGAGAATGGAACATGGTTTCCCCAGATTCGGTCCACAATTTCTCCTCTCACTCCCTCCAAATAAACAAACAATACCGGGAAGTGCTAATGGCAGGATCTAATTGGAAAATTTTGTGAATAAATAGATTTGCATTTGTTCTAATTGCGGGAAATAATTGGGTTATTAAAAATGAATTAATTAAACAAACAGATTTGCATCCGTTTCACTCCGGCGGCAGAAACCCCGATTGGATGCTCAGGATAAAATCAATTTGCGTTATTTCAGCCTCACCGGGGATTCAAAACGGGGAAGACTTAGATAAGCGCTAACGCGTTCTAGGTTAGAAGAAATGACATTACGGGAGACGAGATGCGCTGGGTGATATTCTGACGCCGAGGTTTAATTGGCAGCTTCGGAGAAATAGATCTGCGTTCTTTAATTCCGACTGCAGAACTTAATGGTTTTGTTTGTTTTGAATGGATAAAAGAGTTGAAGAATGGATTTCACCGAGAATATACTGACTCAACGCGGGGAGTTGTACCCTACCTAGAGTAGACCTATTTACACAAACGAGCCAAAGTAGATCATGCTGGGTGTCTACTCTGAGTAGTAGGACTGAGGTTAGATTAAGCCCATTTTCACGGGAGAAATATTGGAGGGGATGGAAGAGGACGTCCCTATTTTCAGGGAAGAAATGTTGGAGGAGATAGAATAGGACGTCCCTATTTTCAGGGGAGAAACATTGGAGGGGATGGAATAGGACGTCCCTATTTTCAGGGGAGAAACGTTGGAGGGGATGGAATAGGACGTCCCTATTTTCAGGGGAGAAACATTGGAGGGGACGGAATAGGACGTCCCTATTTTCACGGGAGAAACGTTGGAGGGGATGGAATAGGACGTCCCTATTTTCAGGGGAGAAACATTGGAGGGGACGGAATAGGACGTCCCTATTTTCACGGGAGAAACGTTGGAGGGGATGGAATAGGACGTCCCTATTTTCAGGGGAGAAACGTTGGAGGGGATGGAATAGGACGTCCCTATTTTCAGGGGAGAAACGTTGGAGGGGATGGAATAGGATGTCCCTATTTTCACAAGAGAAATGTTGGAGGGGATGGAATAGGACGTCCCTATTTTCAGGGGAGAAACGTTGGAGGGGATGGAATAGGATGTCCCTATTTTCAGGGGAGAAACATTGGAGGGGATGGAATAGGATGTCCCTATTTTCAGGGGAGAAGCGTTGGAGGGGATGGAATAGGACGCCCCTATTTTCAGGGGAGAAACGTTGGAGGGGATGGAATAGGACGCCCCTATTTTCACGGGAGAAACTTTGGAGGGAACACCTCTGTGTTGGAAGGTATCGGCTATCATTTGCAGCCAGCTCCAACCAGAGCGAATTTTGCAAGCGGCATTCGCCATCCTCTTAATATATAAATGAAGATGAGGCGTGAAAATTTACTCACCCACCTTGAGCCTTGAGCTCCTCACTAGCCGCCTGGAGGGGGGCAGGTGAACCCAGAAACTTCAGGCCAGCCCTGGAGGTCTGGCATTCTGAATATGGGCAGGGGGGTGGGATTGGGGGTAAAGGAACAGGTTGTTATTGTTTAGTTGTTTAGTCATGTCCGCCTCTTTGTGACCCCCTGGACCAGAGCACGCCAGGCCCTCCTGTCTTCCGCTGCCTCCCGCAGTTTGGTCAAACTCATGCTGGTAGCTTCGAGAACACTGTCCCACCATCTCGTCCTCCATCGTCCCCTTCTCCTTGCGCCCTCCATCTTCCCCAACATCAGGGTCTTTTCCAGAGAGTCTTCTCTTCTCATGAGGTGGCCCAAAGTCTTGGAGCCTCAGCTTCAGGATCTGTCCTTCCAGGGAGCACTCAGCGCAGAATGGAGAGGTTGGATCTTCTTGCAGTCCATGGGACTCTCAAGAGTCTCCTCCAGCACCAGAATTCAAAAGCATCCATTCTCCAGCGATCACCCTTCTTGATGGTCCAGCTCTCACTTCCATACATCACTGCTGGGAAAACCAGAGCTTGAACTATACGGACCTTTGTTGGCAAGGTGATGTCTCTGCCAATTTCATTTTCTACCCATTCCTTTTTTTTAAATGAACGGGTAAAAAATGAAATTGGCTGGTTCATCGCTCCTTTCTGGGAAGCAGGCTTGCATTCCTGAATTGCCAGAGGTTTCAAAGGTCAGAGAAGACCTTTTGCAAGGTCGAAGCATCCTAAAGGCAGCTGGACCCCCCCACCCCCGCAAAGAGGTCCATTGCCCATTAACCACAGCAGAGTTGTCACGCGCCAAAAAAATAAAATAAAATAAGCCCTCTCACAGCGAGGGGTTCGGCTCAATAGGTTTCCATGCCGCAGGCTGAAATGTCATTTATATAACCGCGTTGGGCGCAAATGCAATTTGCTCCGTAAAGATCGGGTACGGCAGAGAACAGAAGTAACGTTCTGGCCTCGCTTCACACGTTTTGGAGCGAGTATTAAGGCATATGTGTGGGTGCCCAGCTGTTCCATTTTTTCCCTTTACAATAATGTTTATTAAGTTTCATACAAACATAACACATATTATAAATTAAATGAAACAAAAAAGCACACACGAATAAAACAAAAATAAAAAGCATATAACAACAAAAGCATAAGTAATACAAGTCAATTAATTAATTAAACTTCCAACCTCACAAACATATTACTTGACTTCCTCCCGTCTGAATTTCCTTGTAACTGAACGTAGCAGTTTTCCAATATCATTATTCCAAAAACAATATTCCTATTATAGTCAAGTTTCCCAACTTTTCTTAACGTGCTAAATCTCATTTATTTAATTATGTCCTAATTTAAACCTAGGCCTATATGGTACTTTCAGGTAGCTTCTAATTTTTTAATGTTACAATATTTATTCAAATGGTCTTTAAATTTCTTCCAGGCTTCAATCACATCTGAAAATTTTCCAACCTTATCACTTAATTTACATTTCTTACTTTCACTGTTACCTTTAAATAGTATAACTAATATCTAGCTAAGGGAGCTGGGCATGTTTAGCCTGGAGAAGAGGAGGTTAAGGGGTGATATGATAGCCATGTTCAAATATATAAAAGGATGTCACATAGAGGAGGGAGAAAGGTTGTTTTCTGCTGCTCCAGAGAAGCGGACACGGAGCAATGGTTCCAAACTACAAGAAAGAAGATTCCACCTAAACATTAGGAAGAACTTCCTGACAGTAAGAGCTGTTTGACAGTGGAATTTGCTGCCAAGGAGTGTGGTGGAGTCTCCTTCTTTGGAGGTCTTTAAGCAGAGGCTTGACAACCAGATGTCAGGAGTGCTCTGATGGTGTTTCCTGCTTGGCAGGGGGTTGGACTCGATGGCCCTTGGGGTCTCTTCCAACTCTAGGATTCTATGATTCTATCTCTCTTCTTTCTCTTCTTTGCAATATTTCATACAGTTCTCCTTACAAAACCTCTTGTAGTTCTACTCGCGTAATTTGTCGATTTCAGTTCAAATAGTTCATATATTTCTTCCTATCTTCTGTAAATCTCTGCCAAACTTAATCCGTTCCGGAAGTCCGTTTGACTTCCAAAATGTTCAAAAACCAAGGCGCGGCTTCTTCTTCTTGTTCTTCTTCTATCCAAGTCCTTTATTATAAAAATTAATACAGCTTGCTCAAAATTCTGTGGCTTCTTATTGGGGCCCCGGAAACAGCCGTGTCAGATGTTTGGCTTCCGAAAAATGTTCGAAAACCGGAACACCCGCTTCCGGGGTTTCGGCGTTTGGGAACCAAGGTACTGCTGTGTGTGTGTGTGTGTGTGTGTGTGTGTGGACATGGGTGGCACTGTGGGTTAAACCACGGAGCCTAGGACTTGCTGATCAGCAGGTTGGCGGTTCGAATCCCTGCCACGGGGTGAGCTCCCGTTGCTCGGTCCCTGCTCCTGCCGACCTAGCAGTTTGAAAGCACGTCAAAGTGCAAGTAGAAAAATAGGTACCACTCTGGCGGGAAGGTAAACGGCGTTTCCATTCACTGCTCTGGTTCGCCAGAAGCGGCTTAGTCCTGCTGGCCACATGACCCGGAAGCTGGACGCCGGCTCCCTCGGCCAGTAAAGCGAGATGAGCGGCGTAACCCCAGAGTCGGTCACGACTGGACCTAATGGTCAGGGGTCCCTTTACTATATATATACTTCCTCGCTAGGTGCAGTCCAACAGGTGAAGCCCCATGGGCACCAATGGGGATTAACCCACACGAAGCAGGGAAGGGCTTGCTTTTCGCAGGCTGCGCTTAGCACTGTAGACGAGAGGCTCCCTTTCTCCTTACGGGGACGGACGGACCCTGCGCACCGCTTTCTAACCGCACCCCTTGCACTTTGGAGCTTGCCCCCTCTGCACCCGCTTTGCGGCCTCACGCCATGCTCGTGCGACGCACGCCTTGCTTTCCAGTGGGAGTCGGGGCCCCGGGAGCCTCGGCGGGGCGGCAGGGCTTCACTCTCCTGTTTGCCCCCCAGCTATGTACTCCGTGGAGATCACGGTGGAGAAGGACAAAGTGACGGGCGAGACCAAGGTCCTCTCCAGCACCACCAGGCTGCCCAAAGACCGCTCGGTTCAGGGGGTCAAGGTGTACGAGGACGAGATGAAAGGTACGCGCAAGCAGAGGGCAGGGTCCGAAAAACGGCGAGGACAAGGCGCCTGGCGCCTGGGATGTCGTCATTTTTTCATCTCTGCTGCAAGCCACGGAGAGGGGCCTCCTTTCCAACCCGTAATGCAACGCAGCGCAGAAACTATTTGAAATGAAATGAAATAAATAGGTTCCCCTAGCTTGAGCAGATGTCTGCTCCTATCATGCCACGGGGCGCTGCGTAAAAACCCCCAAGGATTTCTGCAGGTTCTCAGGAGGGAACGCGTCTTTTAAATAGAGGCCTTCTTGAATATCTATCGGGCAGGAAGTAACACAGAAATGGGGATACTGTGAGCCTCTGGATGTTGCAAGGCTCTGGCTCCCATCGTCTGTGACCATTGGCCATGCTGGCCGCTGGGGGTTGGAGCTTGTCAATGTATGGATGCTTTAGTTGAGATTCCTGCCTTGCAAAGGGGGTTGGTCTAGATGACCGCTGGGTGCCCCTGCCAATCTACGATTCTACGGTTCTTTTGAATCCATAGAAGTCAATGGGTTTACTACAAGGTAAGTGAGGGAAAGATCGCAACTTCTGATGGTCCTTGCAGAGGCAATAATAACAATAACGATATTTATACCCCGCCCACCTGGCTGGGTCTCCCCAGCCACGCTGGGTGGCTTCCAGCAGAATATGAAATTCCAATGATTCATCAAATATTAGAAGCTTCCCTAAACAGGGCTGCCTTCAGATGTTATCTAAAGGTCAAGTAGTTGTTTATCTCCTTGACATCTGGCAGGAGGGCGTTCCACGGGGCGGGTGCCACCACCAGTTACAGGGAACCTCTGCCTGCTTCCCTGTAACTTCGCTTCTCGCAGGGAGGGGACCGCCAGAAGGCCCTCAGGAGAGGGACCCCAGTGTCCGGGGTGGAGACGCTCCTTCATTTCCACTGGGCTGTTTAGGGCTTTAAAGGTCAGTACCAACACTTTGAATTGTGCTCGGAAACGTCCTGGGAGCCAATATAGGACCGGTGTTATGTGGACTCCACTCCCAGTCCCCAGTCTGGCTGCCGCATTCTGGATTAGTTGCAGTTTCTGGGTCACCTTCAAAGGCAGCCCCACGGAGAGCGTGTGGCGGTAGTCCAAGCGGGAGATAACCAGAGCATGCACCTCTCTGGCTAGACAGTCCACGGGCAGGGATTGAACCTGAGTCGTTCTGCCCGCTGATGAAACACTCTTAACCACTGAGCATGGTTCCATGTCGGGGCTCAAGGCTTTTTCTCTTTGTCTCTTTTCTTGCAGTGGTGCACGCGGTCCGCGTCGAAGACGGGGCTCTGGAGAACGGCTTACAGCAGCTCAGCTCCTCCGAAGTGGACGAGCTCATCCACAAGGCCGACGAGGTGACCCTGAGCGAAGCCTCAGAGGCGGCCAAGGAACCCCGTAGCAACCCGCCAAGCCAGAAGGCCACCCCGAGGAAGGAGATCACCGGTGTCCAGGCGAAACCGGTGGAAACCCCCAAGTTGATGCCGGCCGGCCAAGGCCCCGAACCCAGCGAGGAAAAGCCGGTCACCATGATCTTCATGGGCTACCAGAACGTGGAGGACGAGGACGAAACCAAGAAGGTCTTGGGTCTCGAAGGCACCATCCGGGCGGAGCTGGTGGTGATCGAGGACGCCGAGAACAAGGCAGCGTCGGCGGCAGGGAAGGATCACGCCCCTCCGAACGGCAGCGCGGTGGCGACGGCCGTCCCCCAGAAGGTGGAGAACCAAGCCGGGGAGCCGCCAGCGGCCAACAGCACCGACCCCAAAGACGCAGAGCAAGATCTCGACGCCAAGAAACAGCGCTGCAAATGTTGTTCGGTGATGTAAGGCGCCCCCCCTCGACTCTACAGCCAATCAGGACTGCCTTCTCTCCCCTCCCTCTCCCCCCATAATTCCCACCTCTTCCACAAACTCCTAGGTTTAATGTGGTTGGTTTTTTTTTAATTTTTAATTAACAAGACATGCAGTTCCCACCGCTCCCAGAGGTTTTGTTTTTCTGTTCCCTTTAAGTGACTGGGGAAATATTCTAATGCAAGAGTTGGTGGCGGCCCAGCAATGGCCCTGCTACGTCCCATTTCATCTCGATTCTCTTTTTCGTAAACGGAACAGATGCGAAATATATTTATTAGACGGCATCGTCCTCTGCCCCACACCCCAGCTCTGAAGCAGAATCAGTCGGGAAACCTTAAACCGCTGTGGCCAAAGTTTCTTGGACTCGCACTCAACCGAATATGAAAGAAAGGGAATCGGGTGCGTTTTGGGATTTCCGCCACTTCGGAACGAACCGGCACGTTTTCCGTCAACGGACTTTCTTTCCGCAGAAGGAAATTTAACATCGATTAAGGAGACTCTTGGTTCTCGCGCTTCTGGGGACCTTTGCAAATCTGCCAACCTTCAGAGATCGCTTTCTGGGATCTCAGAGAACGTCACTGGCCAGGTTCTCATGCCGACGAAAGAATCCGGGCCGGTAAAACCCAGTTTCGCACACACACACCCTGCCCTGCTGATGTTTTAAAAGACAGTGTTTGGGGGGGAGGGAAACCAGGGTGACGGGAATCGGCTGTGGTCCGAGAGGAAACGTCCGGACACTGGGCTTGGCGATCTGCTCCGTCGGCGAGACAATCCCGTTCTCCGCAGCTTCGTGGGAAAGCGTCGTGTGAGTCCCGGAAGAAGTTTTGGGGAGATTGCGATGGTCGGACCTTGACAGCTCTGAGACCGTCAGTGTTGATGTGGCTTCGTTTTCCCTCTTTAATTCTTCGACGGTTACCTCTCTGGCTTGTAAAAATTGTAGGACTTACCGGCGGTTCCGAACCAAAACCTGGTCGGGAGGAAAATACAGGAGAGGCTGGTCGGTTTGAGCAAAACAGGGGCACCGACCGGTCATGTTTGGTGGGTCCTCAGCCCACCTTCTCACTGCAACCAGACCCTCAGGTGGTGACCCTGACTGCTAATTTCCTCTCATTCTCAGTGTTGCCCCTTGTTGAGAAACTAGGAGGTCGGGTGGCCACCTGCCACGAATGCTTTAGCTGAGATTCCTGTATTTCGTGGGTGGGGTTTGGACGAGAGGACCCTCTGGGGTCATTTCCAACTCTATGATCCTGTGAGTTGGCTCCTCTGGCGCCACCTGCTGACATCCTCCTGCCTCGCAGACCCAAATTGCCCTGGCGACCACCGCTGGCAAAAGATACTTACTCACTTAGGTGAGGGCCGGCAAGCGAAGCCGAGAGCGCCAGCTGGGAGGGCCTGATCCATCCCAATGATCAGCATGGCTGCAGAAGGCTCAGACAAGGAGGTGAGGCAGCCGGGCGGTTCTAGCTAGGCTGGGGAGGCCAGTCAGGTGTAGACAGAGCAGGTGAGCTGGCTGAGGAGCAGGGACAGAAAGGATTTAGATTAGGGGGTGGGCTTCTGGAGATTCCCAGCACCTCTGACCATTGGGCCACCTCTGAGGCTGATGGGAAGCGGAGCCTACTGCAAACTTTTGCTGGTCCAAGGGGCTTGTTGTTCCGCTGCCTGCCCGCCCCCCCCTTGCCAAATTTGAAGTGCCAAAGCTGCCAGGGCTTAGGGCATGTCGCTTGGGTTTCCCGGGCCTCCAGAACAGGGTTCCTGCCCTCCCCTGGGGTGCTTTTACACAAGCAACTACGGCTCACCCTACGGGGTGATCAACCACCCTCTTTGCAATCACGGGGCGGCCCGCCTAACAGGGGTGTCGCTGGGTGCTCCGAAAGGTACGCGCCGGACAAATTTGCACCAGATTTATGTTGGTCAGTGTATATCTGTTTGGACCAGTGTTTCCCCTCGTCAGTCATTGGCTTACTCTGCCCATCAGCTGTCTCCTCCTGCTCTTATGCCCGTCACAAGCCCTGGCACAACCTACTGGAAGGCTCCCAGCCTCCCACCGCCACCTGTCCCAACGGCCAGCAGTGGCCGCTGTGCCCACATCCGCTTCTGCCTCCCCAGCTATGCAGAGACGTATTAAGCGCTAGCAGCTGTTCCTGAAGTTGCATCCGCAAAGTTCATCCCAACCTGCGTCTCCTTTCTGTGCCCCCTTTGTGATGCGTGGAAGGCCACCCTCTGTTGACCCCCTTGGTCCAAGCTGGCATAAGGAAGTGCCTTGAGGGATCCCCAAGCTGCTCATCTCATGTCCCCCAACATTTCTGCCATGAAAATAGGGACGTCCTATTCCATCCCCTCCAACGTTTCTCCCGTGAAAATAGGGACGTCCTATTCCATCCCCTCCAACGTTTCTCCCCTGAAAATAGGGACGTCCTATTCCATCCCCTCCAACGTTTCTCCCCTGAAAAGAGGGACGTCCTATTCCATCCCCTCCAACGTTTCTCCCCTGAAAATAGGGACGTCCTATTCCATCCCCTCCAATGTTTCTCCCCTGAAAATAAGGACGTCCTATTCCATCCCCTCCAATATTTCTCCCCTGGAAATAGGGACGTCCTATTCCATCCCCTCCAACATTTCTCCCCTGAAAATAGGGACGTCCTATTCCATCCCCTCCAATGTTTCTCCCCTGAAAATAGAGACGTCCTATTCCGTCCCCTCCAACGTTTCTCCCATGAAAATAGGGATGTCCAATGTTCTATGTTTTATTATGTTTTTATGTAAGTTGGAAGCTGCCCAGGGTCAGATGGGCGGGGTACGAATGATAAAATCATCATCATCAACATCATTTTTATTGTGAAATAGAACGTCCCTATTTTCACTGGAGAAAGATTGGAGGGGATGTAGGTCCATTTAGACACAACTCCTCACATCTGTTATATCACTGCTCCCAACATGGCGGCTCCAAAATGGGAACAGGAAGTGGGGCGGTGTCTCTCCCTTCCGTTCCCCCCTCTCTGGGGTTGGAAAACGATGTTGTCTTGACAGGGGTTGCCTCTCAAATTTCCACAGACCAAGCCAGTTTTTTCGGGGTGGGGAGACTGGCGAGGGAAAAGGAGGTTTCCCAAAAACCAGTGCCGATTGAAAATATTGAGGAGGAAAAGTTGAGCCGAGATAACTTCTGTAATTGGGCCCTAAGATGCTTGCGGGATTGCGCTCGGAAATTAGGACAACGCCAAGCTTATAAACCGGTGTGGGATTGTTGCATTTACCGCACGATAAAAGAATAAATCAGTGGATGGTAGGAGATGCTTGGAAGTCAGGGAGTTAAGATTCCAGGAATCCCTTGGGATCCCTTGTCAAGTTTTCCCCTTTTTAAGCCTTTTTAAGGGAAATTCCCTTATTCCAAATAGGATTCCTCACAAGAAAAGGGGGAAGTTGACAGCTATGCCTTGGGTCAATGGAGTCTGGATCCCCGCCACCAGGCAGAGGCGAGTAGGCCCACACATTCCCCCATTTCGTTATGGGGAGCTGAAGAATGGGGGGCAGAAGGGGAGAGTTTCGCACCCCCCAAAATAATTTCCAAAACAACATTGGGGAGGCAGGTGCCAAGACCTCCCCAAACGTCTGATCCGATGGGCTTTATTTTTCGGGGGTTTTTTGGCTTGGGACCCCAAACTCCGTTGTCCAGACCAAGAAGTTGACCCCCTCTTAGAACTTTTGCCCTCCCCAAGCCTGGCTTTTAGGGCTGGAGCAGGTGGAGGAGACCTGCCTTCTCAAACAGGCGCCAGACATTTAACGCCAACGCCGTGTCCTTGCTGGACGTGGGGCATCGTCCCCGCTGTCCCCTGCCCTTAGCCACCCTTATCAGGGAGGAGACCAGGACAGCTGGACGTCTACGCCACGCCACCGGCCAGCCGACCTCTTCTCCTGTCCTCAGTGCCACTCCAGAACAGCCAAATGGCCGCGATTCGGAGAAATATATGTGGCGAGAACCTGGACTTATTTGAAGACCATGTGAGGGAACAGTCAGGCAGCCTGGATTTGAGTAAGGGCACTAACGCGGGTGGCACTGTGGGTTAAACCACAGAGCCTTGGGCTTGCTGATCAGAAGGTCAGCGGTTCAAATCCCCGCGACGGGGCGAGCTCCCGTTGCTCGGTCCCTGCTCCTGCCAACCTAGCAGTTCAAAAGTATGCCAGCGCAAGTAGATAAATAGGTACCACTGTGGCGGGAAGGTAAACGGCGTTTCCGTGCACTGCTCTGGTTCGCCAGAAGCGGCTTAGTCCTGCTGGCCATATGACCCGGAAGCTGTACGCCGGCTCCCTCGGCCAATAAAGCGAGATGAGCGTCGCAACCCCAGAGTCCGCCACGACTGGACCTAATGGTCAGGGGTCCCTTTACCTTACCATCAGGTTCTCCAGAGTTGTCACGACTGGTGCGTCCGCCCCTTCGCTCGCTCCTCTGTCTCATCTAGCGTGTAAGACGTGGGGGTCCCCACTCCACCCCCAAGCCCTCCTTCATGCCCCCGGTCCTCTGTCGCAGATCTGGCCCCCTCGGCTCGCACTTCCCTTGTTTCTCCCCAGCTTTATCGACCACCCGCCACCAGCTGTTTTGACGTCCCGCCTCTCCCTGCCACCAACCTCGCCGCTGTTTCCCCGCCGGTTGGTTTGTAATATGCCTGAACAGAGCAAAATAATAATAATAATAATAAAGGTGTGAATCATCTGGGGAGACGAAACCAGATCTGTGGATCTCTCTCTTTGCCTGTCTGAACAATTGGGAATTCCCACACCTCTGTGTTTGACGCACTGACGCAATACCCCCTTTAAACAGCCATGGATTCCCCACCAAAGATCCTGGGAAGTATAGTTTACTGGGAGACTCCCTGTTCCCCTTGCAGAACTACACTTCCCAGAGTTCTCTGCTGCGACGACTCATAGCTTCCCTGAAGAATCCTGGGAACTAGAGTTTACTTGCAGAACTACACTTCCCAGAGTTCTCTGCTGCAAAGGCTCCTTGCTTCCCCCAAAGAACCCTGGGAACTGTAGCTAAGAGGCTCTTGACCCCCTCAGAGAACTAGAGTTCCCAGGATGGCTTAACAGCCAATCCTTCTTTCCCTGGGAACTCTGGGTATAGTATGTCTGGGAGGGGACTTAGGGGGCCACACACAGCTCCTGGAGGGCCACATATTAGCAGTGGGTGGGTCCACAGGGAAAGTAGGCGGGGCAACACATGTCAGTCAATCTTGCCTTTGCGGAGTTGGGCTAATTTGCTATATATCCTCCCTCCAGCCCCAAGCAAGGATTTGAGGGTGCATGGTAGCCAGGAACTCAAGGAACACACAAGGCAGGGCTGGCGAGGGGTGTGGCCTGAGGAGGGGTGTGGCTACAGAGGGGCGTGGCCTGGGGACAGTTCCGAGGGCCGGATCGAGAGGGCCGGAGGGCCACATCTGAGACCAAGGTTACTCCTTTCTACAGGGAAGTTGGCTTGATGGCTAGCCAACACACCTCATCCTTTGCCACAGGTCGGAAGGACGGATTGGTGCCCCTGAGTTTGCAGTTTCACAGTTTGCTAGCAAGCAGCAGTAGAAAGGGATATACTGTATTTTTCGCTCCCTAAGACACACCTAGTTTTTAGAGGAGGAAAACAAGAAAAAAAATATTCTGAACGAAACAGTGGATGTATGATTTTTGTGCTTCATGCCGTGGCCAGAGACATGTGATCTGATGGTGAATTTGGGGTGACCCAATGCAAAAATCCTGGGGATCCATGGGCTTTTACCTCCCCCCTCCCAGGCAGCCTCCGCTAGCGTCCCTTATTTTGCTGCCCCCCTTATCTCCCTCCTGATCGCTTGCCAATCAGCTGCTCCCTTCCCTCTTGTTTGCCTTAGTGTTTTTTCCTTAGCTGGAGCAGTTTTTTGCTCCTCCTTTTCCTCTAATTTCTCTCCTTATTGCTTTAGTCTTCTTGTTTTCCCCCCTTTGCAAGTTTGCTGTCTTTACCTCCCCCCTCCCAGGCAGCCTCCTTTATCTCTGGCGTCCCTTATCTCTCTCCCCGATCGGCAAACGATCAGCGGCTTCGTTTCAACACCCATTTACCTCTTTCAAAAAATGAGAGCATGATCTGCTTTTTGCCCCTGGGCAATTCGGCTCCAGGGACCATGCATCCGCTCCATAAGACACACAGACATTTCCCCTTACTTTTCAGGAAGAAAAAAGTGCGTCTTATGGAGCGAAAAATACGGTATTCCGAAAGGAAGGGATTCATAGCCAAGTCCCCAAGGGGAGTCCACAGTCACAGTCTCTAGGAGTACACAACCACACATCTAAGGAAGGTTCCTAGCCATGCCCCATAGGAGAGTTCAAATGCCCGCATTGGATAGGGTCAACATCACACACAATTTATCCAATCTCCAATCCCTGAGAGTAAACTGCACCGAACTCCAAGGTGAAGGTTCAGCTTGCAGGACGCGTGGAGCTTTAACTCAACGCACCGCAACTTTTCCGCTTGCAAGCAGAAATGCAGGCGAGGAGCGTTGCTGGTTTAGCCGCCGGCCTGAAGCAGGGACCCCATCCAAGAAAAGGGCAGTAGTACCTAGCCTCTCTGCTCAATTATCTCTAGCTGTTTCCTAAGCTTCCTGAATGCGGATCGACACGAAGCAGAACACAAAAGTCTCGTTATCGTTCGCTTGTCAGAGCTGGGGGGAGAGGACATCAAATTACTGTACTTTTTGCTCTATGAGACTCACTTTTTCCCTCCTAAAAAGTAAGAGGAAATGTGTGTGCGTCTTGTGGAGCGAATGCAGGCTGCGCAGCTATCCCAGAAGCCAGAACAGGAAGAGGGATCGCTGCTTTGACTGCGCAGCGATCCCTCTTGTTGTTCTGGCTTCTGAGATTCAGAATATTTTTTTCCCTTGTTTTCCTCCTCCAAAAACTAGGTGCGTCTTGTGGTCTGGTGCGTCTTATAGAGCGAAAAATACGGTATGCCAGGCATGTCCAACAGGTCAATAACTTTGGGTCTCTCCCCCCAAAAAGGTTCAACAACTGGGTAGATCGCTGCCAGTTTAGTATATCTGGAGGGAGAAAAACCACAAAGCCTGACCAATAGCTCGGTCAGTAGAGCATGAGCCTCTTGACCACCCCACCCATGGGTGCTCCAAAGTCACCCTGGTCAGCAATATTCCGGTCTCTGCATTTTGCCCGGTCAGCACCCCATGAGCCCCCCTCCTTTTGTTTGAGGTTGCCAACAATGTCCTGGACTGCGCGCACACACACACATACCCCAGTCAGCTTATGCTTAGCTCCCAGGGTTTGGGGCCTTTGTTCCTAGCAAATCCCAGAAAACACCAGAGCGGCGCGGCCGGCCTCCCCAGAAATAAAGCCAAGCTGTCGGAAACCGCAGGATCCCTCCGGAAAAGGGTCGAGGGATTAAACGAGGCCGTGGATCCCGGAGGTGAGTCTTGGAAGAATGTGCTCGGGGGGAATTAAATCTGCCCCACCTGCGAAAGGAGTCTGCCTGCTGCACCCCTGCGTCACTCAGTGGCCAGGTTTGTCCTGATCCCCACTGTGGATGGCCCAACTCTGCTTTGCTCCTGGTGCAGAGAGGCGAGGGAAAGGTGTGACCCTTTCCTTCTGAGAATGGACACATTCAGGTGAGCTGATAAACCCACGGTTGGGGAAGCTGTTGTAACAACAACAACAACAACAACAACAACTTATTTATACCCCGCCCATGTGGCTGGGTTTCCCCAGCCGCTCTGGGTGGCTCCCAACAGAATATTAAAACATGACAAAACATCAAACATTAAATGCTTCCCTAAACGGGGCTGCCTTCAGATGTCTTCTAAAAGTCAGATAGTTGCTTATTTCCTTGACATCCGGCAGGAGGGCGCCACCACCGAGAAGGCCCTCTGCCGGGTTCCCTGTAACCTCACTAAGTCAGGCGGAGAGGCAGCGACGGGCCCAAAGTCACACCAAGTGAGCTTCAGGGCCAAGGGGAGATTTGAACCCGGGTCTCTCAGTTCCTGGTAAGTCACTCTAACCCCTAAACCATACTGGCTCTCTGATTTTCCCATCAGCCACTTTGGGCGGCTTCTAGTACATATGAAAACAGAATAAAACTTCAAATGTTAAAAGCTTCCCTAAACAGGGCTGCCTTCAGATGTCTTCTAAAAGTCAGAGAGTTGTTTATCTTCTTGGCATCTGATGGTAGGGCATTCCATAGGGCGGGTGCCACCACCGAGAAGGCCTTCTGCCTGGTTCCCTGTAACCTCGCTTCTAGCAGGGAAGGAACTGCCAGAAGACCCTCGGAGCTGGACCTCAGTGTCCGGGCTGGACGATGGGCGTTCCACAGGGCGGGTGCCACCACCGAGAAGGCCCTCTGCCTGGTTCCCTGTAACCTCACTTCTCGCAGGGAGGGAACCGCCAGAAGGCCCTCGGGAGAGGGATCCTGGTGTGTCCAATAGATAAAGGTAACAAAAAATTGTGCGCATTAAAATTTCGGAAAATTCTTGAAGAAGAAGAAAAAGAAGACGACAATGACAGATGTAATCGATCAGGGTGGGGGGAAGCTGTCTGAAATTCCTCACACACACACCCGACGCAGAGAAATGTCACAATATGACAAAGTCCTTGTCCCTTTCGCTCTCTTGAGAAGGACGCTCCACACCCTCAGATTTTAGCAGCGCTGAAAGCAGACACTCCTGGTTGCTTCTAACTCACATTCCAAGCCCGCCGCTGATCTCTTCCTCCTCGCAGACCGCCTCTTACCCCGGAGGGCTGGCTGTGCGTTGATGGACAAGGTAGCTTCTACCTGTTCAGGTGTACTCCCAGCCGCTCTCGGCTTCCTCTTCCTCTTCAGTTTGGCTCCCAATCCCGGCGGCTTCTCCTGTTTTCCGAAGCGCTGTCCAAGGCCCAAGTCGGCCTCACCGTTCCAGAGCAAGGATGCTTAGATAAACTCCTCCTGCAGCGGTTTCTTTGTACGACGCTAGACTTCCAAAGGTGCAGGTAAGAAGGGGGGAATATTTAATCCCAAAATCGTAATTCCAGCCCCAAAACTGTGTACACGTAGCTTTCTCAGTTTAGCTTCGGCACAGCTCGGCGAGGTAGACTTTAAAAAAAACGTCGTCTGGCTAATTCAACAATATGTGGCCTTTTAAATTACTGGGGGTGTGTGTTTATAATAATAATAATAATAATAATAATAATAATAATAATAATTTATTATTTATACCCCGCCTATCTGGCTGGGCTTCCCCAGCCACTCTGGGCGGCTTCCAAAAAAAATATTAAAATACTCTAATACATCAAACATTAAAAGCTTCCCTAAAGAGGGCTGCCTTCAGATATCTTCTAAAAGTCTGGTAGTTGTTGTTCTCTTTGACATCTGGTGGGAGGGCGTTCCACAGGGAGGGAGCCACCACCAAGAAGGCCCTCTGCCTGGTTCCCTGTAACCTCGCTTCTCGCAGGGAGGGAACCACCAGAAGACCCTTGGGAGATGGACCCCGGTGTCCGGGGTGGACTATGATGGTGGAGACGCTCCTTCAGGTCTACTGGGCCATTTAGGGCTTTCAAGGTCAGCACCAACTCTTTGAATTGTGCTCAGAAACGTACTGGGAGCCAATATAGGTCTTTTAAGACCAGTGTTATGTGGTCTCGGCGGCCGCTCCCAGTCAGCAGTCTAGCTGCCACGTTCTGGATTAGTTGTAGTTTCCGGGTCACCTTCAAAGGTAGCCCCACGTAGAGTGCATTGCAGTAGTCCAAGCGGGAGATAACTAGAGCATGCACCACTCTGGCCAGACAGTCTGCGGGCAGGGAGGGTCTCAGCCTGCATACCAGATGGAGCTGCCCTGGACACAGATTTGACCTGCGCCTCCATGGACAGCTGTGAGTCCAAAATGACTCCCAGGCTGCGCACCTGGTCCTTCAGGGGCACAGTTGCCCCATTCAGAACCAGGGAGTCCCCCACACCTGCCTGCCTCCTGTCCCCCAAGAACATTACTTCTGTCTTGTCAGGATTCAACATCAATCTGTTTTTGTTTATTACGTGTGTGTGTGTGTGTGTGTGTGTGTGTAGCTAGCTAGGGGTGATGGGAGTTGTAGTTCAACAACATCTGGGCACCCGCAGGTTGAGAGAGGCTGAATTTGGATGCTAGACTCGAAATTGTTGGCTGATAAAGTAAAAAATGTGTTCGGATGCAATTTGCGAGATTTCGACTGCGCAAGGGCCTCCGCAGGCGTTTAATCCAGAAGAACGGCTGGTTTGTTGCCGAACCGGCAAAGACGAGGAGATCGCAGAGCCGATTCTGCCCCCTCTCCCCAGCCTCCTTGAAGAATTTGTTTCCTCCACCTGAACCAACCTGTCTGACCAGTGACAAGCAGGTAACAAATAGCGCCAGCGCTGGGAGAGAGGATCCTACTTTCCAAAATATCCCTGAAGGAGCACCTCCACCCCCATCGTTCAGCCCAGACGCCGGGGTCCAGCTCCGAGGGCCTTCTGGCAGTTCCCTCCCTGTGAGAAGCGAGGTTGCAGGGAACAAGGCAGAGGGCCTTCTCGGTGGTAGCACCCTCTCCCATCAGATGTCAAGGAAATAAGCAACTATCTGACTTTTAGAAGACATCTGAAGGCAGCCCTGTTTAGGGAAGTTTTTAATGACTGATGTTTTAATGTATATTTAATCTTTTGTTGGAAGCCACGCAGAGTGGCTGGGGAGACCCAGCCAGATGGGCGGGGTATAAATAATTAAATTAGAACTGTTGGAGGGGATGGAATAGGACGTCCCTATTTTCACAGGAGAAACGTTGGAGGGGATGGAATAGGACGTCTCTCTTTTCAGGGGAGAAACGTTGGAGGGGATGGAATAGGACGTCCCTATTTTCTGGGCAGAACGTTGGAGGGGATGGAATAGGATGCCCCTATTTTCACAGGAGAAATGTTGCAGGGGATGGAATAGGACGTCCCTCTTTTCAGGGGAGAAACGTTGGAGGGGATGGAATAGGACGTCCCTCTTTTCAGGGGAGAAACGTTGGAGGGGACGGAATAGGACGCCCCTATTTTCATGGGAGAAACATTGGAGGGGATGACATTACCCAAATCAAGGACATCATCTCTCTCCATCATCCCATGGGCAAGATCCGGGAACGCTCCATGCCAGCTTCCCCAACACCCAGTTGCCATCGGATGAGAAGAAGGGCAGGGGAACCAATCCTGGAGCGAACTGGCAATAAACTCTCCTTGGGAAGGCTGGAGTTCGGCGCCAGTCCCGTGAGAATCCCCTTTTTTAATAGCCCATAATTGCCGGGATGCAAAGGAAAAGAACTCCAGTTTCTATTGCCCTGTGGGAATGTGTCCACGTCGAGGGTGTGGCTCTGGCGTCAGAAGCCCTGGACTTTGATCTTTGGACCTGCTCTTAAGAGCGGTTTTTCGGGTCCTAACAGTCCTAACTGAGTTGCCTCCGTCCCCGAGAGACAATCCTGTAGCCAGAGACCTTTCTGGATCGAGAACGAGGAGTCGGAACCGCACAAAAGTGGTAAGAAGACGCATATTCTCCTCCTGGACCTATGATTCCCAGAGATCTTTGGGAAGAGGGATTAAATCGTTATTATTTAATTGGAAATTGTGGCCATCGTGGGATACCTTCCGATAAAAAAGGGACATTGTATTCAATAATAATAATAATAATAATTTTATTATTTATACCTCACCCATCTGACTGGCATGCTCCAGCCACTCTGGGTGGCTTCCAACACATATAAAAACAGAATAAAACATGAAACTTTTAAAAAAAACTTCCTTCAGGGCTGCCTTGTATAGTTACTTATCTCCTTGGCTGCATGGGCCGCATAACTCCATCCCCTCCAACATTTCTTCCAGTTAAAATACGAATGTCCTATTTCGTATCTTCCAACGTTTCTCCTGTGAAAATAGGGACGTCCTATTCCATCCCCTCCAACGTTTCTCCCCTGAAAATAGAGGAAATTAAACTGGTTGTATTATTATATTGTATCGTATTGCACTGTAGCATGGGGTGGGTGTGATATATAAACATGTGCTCACATGAAACGCAGGTAATCCTAAGAATTTAGCATCTGTAGCAGCTTCCTATGTTCCTGCGTATTCTCCTAAAATCTTGTGGCCGTGAGTTCCATAGGCTAGCGGTGCGCGGTGCAAAGAACCCCTTTTTCTTTCGTCTGGTGGCGCTGTGGTCTAAACCACTGAGCCTCTTGGGCTTGCCGATTGGGAGGTCGGCGGTTCGAATCCCGGCTCCCGTTGTTCTGTCCCAGCTCCTGCCAACCTAGCAGTTCGAAAGCATGCCAGTGCAAGTAGATAAATAGGTACCGCTGCGGCGGGAAAGTAAACAGTGTTTCCATGCGCTCTGGTTTCCACCATGCGCCAGAAGCGGTTAAGACCTGCCAGCCACACGACCCGGAAAGCCGTCTGCAGACAAACGCCGGCTCCCTCGGCCTGAAAGCGAGATGAGCGCCACAACCCCCTAGTCGCCTTTGACTGGACTTAACCTTTCAAGGGGCCCTTTAACTTTCACCCTTTACCTAAAAACTTGTGGCCGTGAGTTCCGCAGGCTAGCGCGGCGCAAAGAAAGCCCCTTTCTTTCATCTGGTGCCGAATCTCCTCCGGATCGGTTCCGTTGGAGGTGACCTCCCCATATCTCCTGTCTCTGCCCCCAAACTTTAAAAGAAAAAACACCAACTTTGCTCGCATGGTGCACTAAGCCAGAGACCCTTGACTTCCAGGCCATTGATCCCAGATTTGTGAGTTTCTCTGAAGCTGGCAGGAGCGGAACCAACCGGGAAAGGCATTGAGCCACGAAACCGTTTTTGAAACTTGACGTTTATTTTGCCTTCCGCTCGTTCCTAGAATTCCTCGGCCGGCCAGGGAGGAGGGGAGTTTTTAGGTTCTTATCAGGCTGGCACAGCCTGCGCACTCCCAGTGTGCCTGCGCCTCGTTCGAAACCAGCTAGGGTGCCCCCTAAGAGGCCTCTCTGTGGGGTGAGACGAGGGGAGAGAGACACAGAAAAGGCCCCGTGTGGTTTCTGCCTCTTGCGGAAAACGCTCTTTGCTCTGGGTTCAGAAACAGAGGAATGTACTTTGCTCAGCCTGCGACAGGAGGAATGGATTTCGGTTTCGGCAGGTTGGTTTCGGCAGTGGGCACAGGGATGGCGCAGGGTCTGCCCGCCCGTGGGACGGAGAGCTTTGGGTGGGATTTGAAGGGAAGGCAGAGCTGCCTCTGGGAGGGTCAAGAGGGCAGCTGGCCTGACGAAAGCTCAATTAAAAAATGCATTAATTAAAAAATGGGTCTTGCAAGCGGGTTGTGCCTGGCCCTCCTGGAGAGAGCTTTGGGTGTGGGGTTCAGAGAGGCCAAGGCCCACTTGTGAACATCTCTCCGGGCATGTTAGAGGATGGAGCTGAAAGCAGCCCAAGGTTCTAGGTTTGATGTCTGTATGACGGAGAGTGGACCAGCCGTGGCTGAAAAAGCTTGCTGACCCCTGCTTTAGGTAAAGGTAAAGGGACCCCTGACCATTAGGTCCAGTCGCGGATGACTCTGGGGTTGCGGCACTCATCTCGCTTTATTGGCCGAGGGAGCCGGCGTACAGCTTCCGGGTCATGTGGCCAGCAGGACTAAGCCGCTTCCGGCGAACCAGAGCAGCGCACGGAAACACCATTTACCTTCCCGCCAGAGCAGTACCTATTTATCTACTTGCACTGGTGTGCTTTCGAACTGCTAGGTTGGCAGGAGCAGGGACAGAGCAACGGGAGCTCATCCCGTCGCAGGGATTCGAACTGCCAACCTTCTGATCAGCAAGTCCTAGGCTCTGTGGTTTAACCCACAGCGCCACCCACATCCCCGACCCCTGCTTTAAAGGTTTCCAATTCACCATTTCAGTCCCTAGCGCCAATAAGAGAGGTGCCATGCCAACTCAGGAATTCCTGACCTCGCCCCGAACCTGTCCGTCTCTTTCCACTTCGGCCAAATTCTTTTAAGGTGTGCTCATTCCACCAGCGGTTTGCCCCTCCCCGAACTTTGCCCACCCCACGGACCTTATCTCAAGCAGAGAAGTCAAAAGTCCTTCTCGGGGCGGCAGCAGCAGCAGGGCGTTGTGAGGCTGTGGAATGCCAGCCTCGCAGGTGACGCTGCTGTCAAAATCCGCCCTGCTGACCCGACGGCGGTCCCGGATTTGGAGAGCTCTGTTGGGGCCAGGAGGAAGGATTTGGAGCACGTTGTTGGAAGATAGGTGCAAGCGAGTGAGAGACTTGGGATCACAGAATGGTAGAGTTGCAAGGGACCCCCAGAGGTCATACATCCCAACCCTCTTGCAGTGCAGGAACAGCCACCCGACCTCTGCTTAAAAACCTGCAAGGAAGGAGAGCCCGCTACCTTCCGTCCGTCGCACGGTCAAGTGGCTCTCAGTGCCAGAAAGCTTTTTCCTAATGTTGAGCCGGGATCTCCCGTCTTGGAACTTGAAGCCACTAACAACAACAACAACAACAACAACAACAACAACAACAACAACAACAACAATAATATATTATCTACACCCCGCCCATCTGGCTGGGCTTCCCCAGCCACTCTGGGCAGCTTCCGACAAAATATTAAAATACATATTAGGGTTGGAATGCAGCCTAGAATAGCATTCGCCTTTTGGGCCGCTGGTGGCGCTGTGGGTTAAACCACAGAGCCTAGGGCTTGCCGATCAGAAGGTCGGCAGTTCGAATCCCCGCAATGACGGGGTGAGCTCCCGTTGCCCGGTCCCTGCTCCTGCCAACCTAGCAGTTTGAAAGCAAGTCCAAGTGCAAGTAGATAAATAGGTACCGCTCTTGCGGGAAGGTAAACGGCGTTTCCGTGCGCTGCTCTGGTTCGCCAGAAGCGGCTTAGTCCTGCTGGCCACGTGACCCGGAAGCTGTACGCCGGCTCCCTTGGCCAGTAAAGCGAGATGAGTGCCGCAACCCCAGAGTCGGCCACCACTGGACCTAATGGTCAGGGGTCCCTTTACCTTTATCAACTCGCTTGGCTTTTCCAAAGAGGGTGAGGAAGCGAGTTGGCGTTCTCCACCACCAGACAGAGAAACCCTGAAAGTGCAAACTAATTCAGACACACACAGAGACACACACTCAGAGGAGAAGGAAACAAGGGCTGCATTGTTCTCCCCTGTGGGAGAAAACATTGGTTCGCAGTAGGTAACCCTACCGCGTGGTTTAATTCTCAGATCTCCCCTCCTGGGCACCTTTCAGGGCCCTGCTGGGGCCAGGTGGATGAAAGGACTGAAGATGTCCTCCCTGGCGGGTGGCTCTGCCACCGAAATACCACCCTCCCCGATTGCCAAGTGACGATTCAACCTCCTGAATCTTCTCCCCTCCCACTGCCTGAATGTTTTGTGTTGTCTGCGAGCTGCGCGCCTGGGGTCAATGTCTGCTGCCTTTTACAGCTTGCGAAACTCCCATTTATGACCTGCGGCTTTCTGTTAATTCTCTCTTCTGCAAAACCAGATAGGCGGGGGGGGGGGGGAGGCGAGTCCACTAAGGAGGCGGTTTATGGTTCTGCGAACAAAACTATGAGCGACCCAACCACCTTGATCTTGTCTCCCTGGCATTGTTGTTGTTGTTGAGTCGTTTAGTCTTGTCCGCCTCTTCGTGACCCCCTGGACCAGAACAGGCCAGGCCCTCCTGTCTTCCACTGCCTCCCGCAGTTTGGTCAAACTCATGCTGGTAGCTTCGAGAACACTGTCCAGCCATCTTGTCCTCTGTTGTCCCCTTCTCCTTGTGCCCTCCATCTTTCCCAACATCAGGGTCTTTTCCAGGGAGTCTTCTCTTCTCCTGAGGTGGCCAAAGTCTTGGAGCCTCAGCTTCAGGATCTGTCCTTCCAGTGAGCACTCAGGGCTGATTTCCTTCAGAATGGAGAGGTTGGGTCTTCTTGCAGTCCATGGGACTCTCAAGAGTCTCCTCCAGCACCAGAATTCAAAAGCATCAATTCTTCGGTGTCCTGAGTGATAAATTCTCATTTCTCCCAGCAGAGGGCAATCGGTGCTTTGCTATTCTGATGGGATGGCCTCTAATATAAGGAAGGTCTGCCTGAGAATAATAGAATCAGAGAACTGCAGAGTTGGAAGGGACCATGGGTGTAGACAGGGTTTTTTTCTTGTGGGGAGGGGCTCCAAAAAGTTGTTGTGACTCTCCCCCCCCCCACACAAAAAAACTTGGGAAGCGTAGTTCGTTAAGGGTTCCTAGAGTTAGGAGATCCTGGTTCCCCTTGCAGAACGACGAGAGTTGTCTGCAAAGAGGGATTTGATTGCTAAACCACTCTGGAAATCATAGCTCTGCCTGAAACCCTGGAAATAATAATAATATTTTATTATTTATACCCTGCCCATCTGCCACTCTGGGCAGCTCCCAACAGAATATTAAAACGTGATCAAACATTAAAAATGTCCCTAAACAGGGCTGCCTTCAGATGTCTTCTAAAAGTCAGGTAGTTGTTTATTTCTTTGACATCTGATGGGAGGGTGCCACCGCCGAGAAGGCCCTGGTTCCCTGTAACCTTGCTTCTTGCAGGGAGGGAACCGCCAGAAGGCCCTTGGGAGGAGGACCCCGGTGTCCGGGGTGGAGACGCTCCTTCAGGTCCACTGGGACATTTAGGTCTTTCAAGGTCAGCGCCAACACTTTGAATTGTGCTCGGAAACGTCCTGGGAACCAATGCAGGTCTTTCAGGACCGGTGTTATGTGGTCTCCTTTCCCAGTCCCCAGCCTAGCTGCCGCATTCTGGATTAGTTGTAGTTTCTGGGTCACCTTCCAAGGTAGCAGGCAGCCAGAGTGGACGACATCAGCAGCCAGTCTAACCCAGCAGAAGGCAGCTTACTATGTACTGAATGTATGAATAAAGGTAAAGGTAAAGAGACCCCTGACTATTAGGTCCAGTCGTGGCCGACTCTGGGGTTGCGGCACTCTGGGGTTGGACCCGATGGCCCTTGTGGTCTCTCCCAACTCTATGATTCTATTGGCTGAGGAAGCCGGCGTCCAGCTTCCTGGTCATGTGGCCAGCATGACTAAGCCGCTTCTGGCGAACCAGAGCAGCGCACGGAAATGCCGTTTACCTCCCGCCAGAGCGGTACCTATTTATCTACTTGCACTTTGACGTGCTTTCGAACTACTAGGTTGGCAGGAGCAGGGACCGAGCAACGGGAGCTCACCCCATCATTGTGGGGATTCGAACCGCCGACCTTCTGATCGGCAAGCCCTTGGCTCTGTGGTTTAACCCACAGCGCCACCTGCATCATATAATTTCTCCCCCTCTTGCTTCCCAGGGACCGCAAAGCCCTGTTCCTGATGTGAAAGCTGCGCAACGCCACTGGAATACCCAACCTGTGAATAACATCTAGAGAACATCCTCTCACCTCCTAAGGGGAAGTCTCGGAGGTACCCACTTTCGAAAACGAGAAATGTACATCCATAGGCTTGTCTTCACCTCGTCTCCAAGCACAGACCCCGAAGACGAAGAACCAAGCAGCCCCCGGTCCGGTTCACGAGGGGAGCTGAAGTTTGAAGAGGCGACGGGCGACGAGTATTTTGACTTGGGCCACCACCGTGAGGAGAGGGCTGAGAATGGGTGGGGAACGGCCGAGCCGCCCGAAAACGGGTCAAAGTCCATCAATGGGAGGAAGGACCTTTGGACTTCACCGCCGGACAGAGAGTCCAAGCTGGAGGTGGTCAAATCCGGCTCGCTCTACGACATCCGGGCGTACAAAGGCGAGACGAAGCCTTCAAGGCTTTATGACGGGGACGAAGAGGAGCTGAGGTACAGGATCCGTCCTGAGGAGGCCTTGCCGGAGAAAACCGAGAAGCTGGAGGAGGAACGGCGGGAGATTATCCGCAGCCAAGTGGTTAGGAAGAGCACCACCATGGCCCAGAAGTGGAGCTCCACGGAGGAGCTGGAGGCCATCAACGCTTCTTCCGCCAGCCGAGAAGCCACCCCGGGAATGAGGAGTTATTCCACTGGCTTCGCGGTCTGTTTTGACAACCCCTCTTCTGGCTGGGAGAGCAGCCCCGTCGACCCTCAAAACATAGACACTGAGAAGATCAATTTTGCCATGGCTCGACAACAGTTCTTGGAGTTGGAGAAGGCCAACCCTAATATGCTCCTGGGGCCAAGGAAACCGGCACCCAGCTTGCGGACAATGCAAAACGTTCAGGGGATGGAAGGGGAGAAGATTGCTGATGTCCACGGCCAGAGAAGAATTGGTTGGTCTACTGAGGGGTCAGATAGTCACATTCTCCAAAGAACAGAGCCCACATCTCCCAAGCAAGCCCCTATTTGTCAAAACTCGACTGGAGGCGGCTGGGATTACGGTCTGGCAGAAATGCCTCAGAACTCAAGCGTCGTGGCTCCTGATGGAAAAAGGGTCTACATCAAAGAGGAGGTGGGAGGACCTCTGGATTGGGAGACCGGTGGCCAAGGCCTTGCCGAAGGAGATTTGGGGTCCTCGGACGAGACGCCCATCGAGCGGGAAATCCGTCTGTCGATGGAAAGGGAGGACGCCCACCGCAAAGAGAGGGGGATCCACCGGGTCAACAGCCGGGACGAGCTGGTGGAAATCCAAACCAAGCCTCTGTTGCTGTCCGCCGACACGCTGCCGGTTTCCTCCCGGAAAGGAAAAGAGAAACACACCGTTTCCTTCTTCGTGCAGAGGGAGATTGAGCAGGAAAGCAGGCGTGAGGAGGACCTGCAGAAGGAAGGGAGGCTGCTCTCTGGGACGTACGACAGGGGGGTCCGACAGGAGTTATCGGAACGCCGGAAAGTGTTCGAAAGGGACGAGGCGGCTCCCATGACGGCAAGGATGCTGGGGGAGCCAGAGGAGGCCCAGAACGGCGACCCCGGGAAAAGGACGGCCGGCCAGGAAGCGAAGTTGACCTCAGAGGCCTACCAGCCTTCTTTGGCCAGCGGAAGAAAGCAAAGGGGTGACTTGCCCCCTTTTGACCGGAATGACACAGGCCAGCGGGTGGATTCCTCTGGGTCTCGGGTACCAGAAGACTCGGGAGAGGAGCCTGTGGTTTTGCGGAAGGGACATTTTGCCATCCCGATAAGGAAGCTCAAGTTCTCGTCTGCCGGCGACCGGGAACCCCTGACCTCCCGGGGGAAAGAGGGCAGGCTGGAGGGGTCCGCTCCCCGGGAGGAGCTGTACACCGTGAAGACGCGGAGACCCCGGATGTCGGCCCTGATTGACCAGGAGATCCAGGACGCTTTGCAAAGGGAAGTGGAGCTCCAGGAGCAGCGCAGGAGAACTGGGACGGCGGTGCCACCCTCTCGGACGTCGTCGCAGAGCTCGGGTGAGAGGGGCAGGGTTGGGGGGTGGATGCCAGCTGGTTCACGTGTCACGGCGAATCGCATCAACGCAGCCGTCATTTCATTCACACGATGCCTTTCCGTAGCTAGAACCCCGCTCTAGGCGGCTGGCAGCACAGAAAGGTTTGCAGAATTGCGACCACAAGGAAAGGCGGTCACAAGTTACTTATCTAGTTACTTATCTCCTTGACTTGGGGGTTCCATAGTTCCATCCCCTCCAACGTTTCTCCCCTGAAAAGAGGGACGTCCTATTCCATCCCCTCCAACGTTTCTCCCCTGAAAATAGGGACGTCCTATTCCATCCCCTCCAACGTTTCTCCCCTGAAAATAGGGACGTCCTATTCCATCCCCTCCAACGTTTCTCCCTGGGAAATAGGGACGTCCTATTCCATCCTCTCCAACGTTTCTCCCCTGAAAATAGGGACGTCCTATTCCATCCCCTCCAACGTTTCTCCTGTGAAAATAGGGGCGTCCTATTCTGTCCCCTCCAACGTTTCTCCCCTGAAAATAGGGACGTCCTATTCCGTCCCCTCCAACGTTTCTCCCCTGAAAATAGGGACGTCCCATTCCATCCCCTCCAACGTTTCTCCCGTGAAAATAGGGGCGTCCTATTCCATCCCCTCCAACGTTTCTCCCCTGAAAATAGGGACGTCCTATTCCATCCCCTCCAACGTTTCTCCCCTGAAAATAGGGACGTCCTATTCCATCCCCTCCAACGTTTCTCCCGTGAAAAGAGGGACGTCCTATTCCATCCCCTCCAACGTTTCTCCCCTGGAAAGAGGGACGTCCTATTCCATCCCCTCCAACGTTTCTCCCCTGGAAAGAGGGACGTCCTATTCCATCCCCTCCAACGTTTCTCCCCTGAAAATAGGGACGTCCTATTCCATCCCCTCCAACGTTTCTCCCGTGAAAATAGGGACGTCCTATTCCATCCCCTCCGACGTTTCTCCCTGGGAAATAGGGACGTCCTATTCCATCCCCTCCAATGTTTCTCTTGTGAAAATAGGGACGTTCTATTCCACCCCCTCCAACATTTCTCAGATGAAAATAGGGACGTCTTATTCAGTAATAATAATAACCCATCTGACTGAGTTGCCAACTAATTAATAATAATAGTAACAACAACAACAACAACAATAATTTATTATACCCCGCCCATCTGGGCAGGTCTCCCCAGCCACTCTGGGTGGCTTCCAAAAAAATATTAAAATACTGTAATACATCAAACATTAAAAGCTTACCTAAACAGGGCTGCCTTTAGATGTCTTCTAAAAGTCAGGTAGTTGTTTATTTCCTTGACATCTGATGGGAGGGCGCCACCACCGAGAAGGCCCTCTGCCTGGTTCCCTGTAACCTCGCTTCTCGCAGGGAGGGAACCGCCAGAAGGCCCTTGGAGATGGACCCTGGTGTCCGGACTGAACGATAGGGGTGGAGATGCTCCTTCAGGTATACAATAGAACATTAAACATTACAAACTTCCCTATACAGGGCTGCTCTCAGGTTGCATACCTACTCATCTCCTTGACATCTGATGGGCGGGTGTTCCACAGGGTGGGCGCCACCACCGAGAAGGCCCTGAGACATCTCTGTGCTTGGTTTCTTTCTTTTTTAATTTAACTCTCTCTTCTAATTCCCTCCACCAGCTGCTTCAGGAATTGCCGACAGCTACTGCATATCAGCCGCGGCTGCTCCCGATTCCCCTGCGAGCTCGTCTCCCTCGCCCTCTCTGCGGCAAGCCTACGCGGGGAAACCATCCTCGGAACCGGACTGGAGAGCGCAGCGTCCCTCAGCGGAAGAGGAGAAGACGAAGAGGCATCGGGAGGGAGGAAAGGTAGGGACTTGCCAGCCTCCGCTGCAATGGGGTGTTGGGGGCGGAGGTTGCTGCCTTAGATAGGAGACTCGTAGAGTTGGAAGGGACCCTGTATTTTAATATTTTGTCACTGTATTTTGATATTTTGTTGGAAGCCGCCCAGAGTGGCTGGGGAAACCCAGCCAGATGGGCGGGGTACATAGCTGTCAACCGTCCCTTATTTGGCGGGAAAGTCCCTTATCCCAGCGCCGTGTCCCGCTGCTGTCCCTTATCGATGATGTCCCTGAAATTTCCCGGGTTTCAAAGGAAGCTGCTCCTCTCCCTCCCTCCCTCCCTGCCGGCCAGGGAGGAGGGAGGCTCCAACTGTGTTGCTTGGCTGTGTTGCTCACAGGGGGGTGGAGCTTGCATGCCTTGTGCCGATCAAATCGGCTGCCTTGCCTGGGGACTCGCCTTTGCTCAGCGCTTCCCAGCGGAGAGGTGACGGTGGTTTTCCTTGCTGCGTCCCCTTTGCCGGGTTGCTGCGCTGTGGGAACCACCGCTGGAGGCTTTGTTTGGCTGCTGGCTGGGCTTTCTGCCTTTGGCACGGAGGGGCTCAGAAGTTGAACATACCTGTGCCCCTTGGAAAATCCCTTATTTTGGCTGCTGGTCCCTTATTTCCGAGGCTGCTGGTCCCTTATTCTCAAATCTGTAAGTTGACAGCTATGGTGGGGTATAAATATATCATCATCATCATCATTATTATTATGTCCAACCCCTCTGCAATGCAGGAATGAACACGCAGCTGTCCCTTACGGGGATCGAACCTGCAACCTTGCTGTTATCAGCACCACGCTCTAACCAAAGGAAGGGAAAGTGTCCACTTTGCATGCAGAAATTCCCTGGTTTTGATCGCTGGCGTCTCCAGGGGGAAGAAACCCCAGTTTAATAATAATAATAATAATAATAATAATAATAATAATAATAACAACAACAACAACAACAACAACAACAATAATAATATCCCGCCCTCCAACAACAACAACAACAACAATAATATCCCTCCCTCCCCAGCCGAAGCCGGGCTCAGAGCAGACACCACCAAACTCCAGATGTTTCGGGCCTACAATTCCCATCATCCCTGACCACTGCTCCTGCTAGCTGATAGGAGATGTAGTCCCAAAACATCTGGAGGGCTGAGTTTGGGGAATGCCTGCCCTAGAGTGCCACTACTGGCCATCAACGCAGACGGCGCTGAACTAGATGGAGGCCTGGCCCAGGCAGCTTCCGATTAAAAGCCAGCATTTATTTAGAATCAAGAGGGCTAGAATCTTGGATTATCCTTCGGGGAAATAAAAAGCAGAGCAGCTGCGCAGGTGGCCGCCTGGTTCGATCTGCCCGGTGTCTCCAGCTGGGAAAGTCTGAATTGGGGCGGACACCGAGCTGAGAGCTGTGACTCAACACAAGACACCTTTCCTGTGTTCCTAATTTGCAAAACACTGGAGGGTGTACAGTCAGCCATTCCTACTGTAGCAGGAAACACCCCCCCGCAATCATTCAGTTTCTACAAACTTCACACACACTCACACACTACATAGGCTACGCTTCTGTTATAAATTCATAGAAAATCAACCATACATCAGATTTGCACTATTCCACTTTTATTTTACTCCATGAAGGAAGGACTACAAAATGGGGAAGGCTTGATACAGGGCAGCCATAATCCCTTGAGCATCCCAGCACATCCACAGGAGCCCTGCCCAGTTGCTATGCCAACCCTGATGGTCCTAGACACAAGACCATCAAGATCACAAAGAACTTCCATATGGGAGTGGATTCGGCAGGGACTGGAACAAAGGACAATGATCAGCTCTTCCCTCTGGGGGCAGGAAACTGCCAACTCCCCTCTGTCACCTGGAAAGTACTCATGGGGAGGGGGAAAGGGGGAACCAGCCAGGTGACAGGACACTCAGGTTACCACCACAACTCCTCCCTCAACCCCTCCTTTCTGTGATGTATGCATGATGTTTCTGGGGGTGGGCTTGATCTACAGGGTGGTAATTTCAAAAGTCTTTATAAGACCCGTGCACACCATTTTTCTGAGTCCTTCCTCTCTCCTGCAAGAGAGGGGAGCACTCTATTGCAACAGTTCAATAAAGGCCAAGCCTACAGGCTGCTGTTTTGCTCCAAGTTATCCTGGTTGGTGTCTTTGTTTTTGTCCAAGGGAGCCCTCGGATTTTTCCGTTAACACTACGGAATATCGCCTCCCTGCCAGATTTCCTGTTCTCTTATTTTCCTCCTCTTTCCCTCCCCAGTATGCTGGCATCGATCTGCACGACGAAATCGACTCCGAGGTAAGACTTGCCCTGCGGTGAGAAAGCCTTACACTGTCTTACTCAGAAGTAAGCCCCTCTGTATTCAATAGAGCTGGGTCCAGACTGTGCAGCCTTGCGCTCCAATCCTAGGCGTTTTTTTTACTCAGAAGGAAACCCCACTGAGTTCAATGGATTTACTTTACGCTCTGGTAACGTTCCTGATCATTCTCACAGTTCCTGTTACAGTGGCGCCTAGGTTGTCAAACATAATCCGTTCCAGAAGACCGTTTGACTTCTGAAATGTCCGACAACCGAGGCGCAAAGGGTGGTCTCCAAAATCAATGGAGAAAATTGAAAAACATGCAGCGGAAACCGTTCTGCTTCCGAGGCGTGCTCAAAAACGGAAGTACTTCCAGGTTTTCAGCATCTGGAAACCGAAATTTTCGGCTTCCGAAATGCTCGAAAACCAAGGTAAAAAGGTAAAGGAACCCCTGGTCATTAGGCGCTCATCTCGCTTTATTGGCCGAGGGAGCCGGCGTACAGCTTCCGGGTCATGTGGCCAGCAGGACTAAGCCGCTTCTGGCGAACCAGAGCAGCGCATGGAAACGCCGTTTACCTTCCCGCCGGAGCGGTACCTATTTATCTACTTGCACTTTGACGTGCTTTCGAACTGCTAGGTTGGCAGGAGCAGGGACAGAGCAATGGGAGCTCACCCCATCGTGGGGATTTGAACCGCCAACCTTCCGATCGGCAAGTCCTAGCCTCTGTGGTTTAACCCACAGCGCCACCCACATCCCGTCAGATTATTATTATTATTATTATTATTATTATTATTATTATTATTATTTCCTGCCTTTTTTTCCCCTGGCAGGGACTCAAGGTAGCCTACAACTAAATTTTATTTTGCCATGGGCACATGGCCCTTGGGAGCTCGTCTGCCAGGCAAGGCGGCCCCTGCTGGCTGCAAAAGAACCCTTGTTCTCTTAACTGAGCCACCGATTCCTTTTGCAGGTTGTGAAATCCACCAAAGTCGTCTGCCAGAGGGGACTCCTGGCTCAGCTTTGGGAGACGGGCCAGATCCGCGGGGCCGTTGACGACAGCGACTGAACCTTGGAGAGGAACTAGAATTCCCAAAGCCGGCATCGGCGCCCGCCTGCGGGGGTTTTCTTTGGTTTTTAATTCTCTGGTCCCCCAAGTGTTTTTCCGTTCGATCTCTTGCCGGGTTCGGCCAGCGGTCGGATCCTGCCGACCCATCTATGTCCGATTAAAATTCTGCGTCGCTTTGATTGCGAGAGAGACGGCCCAGAATTGATCCTGGCGAATCCACGGGCTCTGGGTTGAGATGTTGAGGACTAGAATCTTAACTTTCCTTTTAGGGAGAGGTCAGTGGCAGTGCCGAAGACCCCCGAAGTGCAGCCCCTGGCGCTGCCAGCCAGTGCTCAGGCATATGGTCTCAGTGATGTGCAGCTTCCCACTTTCCCCTTCAAATCAGTTCATGAGGACTGGAATTTTCATTTCCCCCTTTTAAAGGAAAGGAAAGGGCTAGGGCTTGGGGCAGAGGCACCGCTTTTGGACGCAGAAGCTCCCAGATTTTAAACCTTGCCAGGTCAATGTAGGCCTGGGGGAGAGGCGCGCTGCCCGACATAGCTGCTGCCAGTCCGTGTGGGGAAAGCTGAGCTGGGTGGAATCTTAATATAGTGTAGTTTCCTTCCTCCCTGGGTGGAGGCAGTGTGGCTGAGTGGTGGCAGCACCTTCTGTCGTTTTGTGGTCGGTGGGTCCTAAGAATAATAGCAATAACAATAATAATAATTTCTTATTTATACCCCACCCATCTGGCTGGGTTTCCCCAGCCACTCTGGGCGGCTCCCAACAGAATTAAAAGCGCAATAAAACATCAAACATTAAAGGCTTCCCTAAACAGGGCTGCCTTCAGATGTCTTCTAAAAGTCAGTTACAGATAGGTAGCCGTGTTGGTCTACCATGGTCAAAACAAAATAAAAAAATTCCTTCCAGTAGCACCTTAAAGACCAACTGAGTTAGTTCTAGGTATGAGCTTTCGTGTGCATGCACACTTCTTCAGATAACATCTGAAGAAGTATCTGAAGAAGTGTGCATGCACACGAAAGCTCATACCTAGAACTAACTCATACCTAGAACTAACTCAGTTGGTCTTTAAGGTGCTACTGGAAGGAATTTTTTTATTTTGTTCTAAAAGTCAGGTAGTTGTTTATTTCCTTGACATCTGATGGGAGGGCGCCACCACCGAGAAGGCCCTCTGCCTGGTTCCCTGTAACCTCACTTCTCGCAGGGAGGGAATCGCCAGAAGGCCCTCGGGAGATGGACCCCGGTGTCCGGACTGAACGATAGGGGTGGAGACGCTCAGTGGCGTAGCGTGGGGGGTGCAGGGGGGCCGGCCGCACCGGGCGCAACATCTGGGGGTTAGGGTTAGGGGGCGCAAATCCACGGGTTAGGGGGCCAAATCCATGGGTTAGGGGGCGCAAATTACTTGCCTTGCCCCGGGTGCTGACAACCCATGCTACGCCACTGGAGATGCTCTTTTATGTATCCTGGGCCATTTAGGGCTTTCAAGGTCAGCACCCACCCTTTGAATTTTGCTCGGAAACATACTGGGAGCCAATGTAAGTCTTTCAGGACCGGTGTTATGTGGTCTCCACTCCCAGTCACCAGTCTGGCTGCCACATTCTGGATTAGTTGCAGTTTCTGGGTCACCTTCAAGGGAGCCCCACATAGAGCGCATGGCAGGAGTCCAAGCAGGAGATAACCAGAGCATGCGCCACTCTGGCCAGACAGGGTACCCATAATAGGGTAGGAACCCTCACTGCTTCACTGGGACTTGAACCCAGAGCTTCAGTGTCCAAATCTTAACTTCCTTTCTGCTACATTTCCAGCGTTCTTGTAGAGGGCGGGTTCTGTTTCTTTCCTGGCTGAGGAGGTGGCCCTGATCCATGCATGTAGCATCACCCTCAAATCTCAAGAGACCCCTGGGACCCAGCGATCTCTCTCTCTCTCTCGTTTGGTTGCTACATGGTCACAATGGGCTCATATATGTATATGTGTATATGATCAAGAAAGAGGAATAAATCGTTTCATCTCCGTCCTTTTGCGAATGTTAAGTCCCGTGCTGGATTTACGAATAAGCTAAGCATTTCATAGCTTATGGCCCCAGTCTTTTGGGGGCCCCAAAAAAAATCAAAGGGGGAAAAACTGGATGTACATTTCCAAAATATAAGATAAAAAGCAAATAAAATAAAACCTACATACAGCAGCAGTGTTTTGTGTTGTGTGGGCTCCTAGGATGTAAGTCATGGGTCCCACCTGCTACCTAAAATATCACTGCTTTGCTCATTTCTATATACTAGAGTTCCCAGAATCTTTGGTGCTGGCCAGCCTTGCGTTTGAATTACATAGCGTGGATGTGAGCTCTGTCACGCCAGGCAAACAAATCACACAGGCTCAGATTATATATTTAAAAGTAAATTATAGTCCTTATGTGCTTGGAAACTCTCTTTTAAAGTAGATTGCCCTCTGCAACCCAACGTGACCTTCATCTCCGTTAATTTTATTCCCCCCCCCCTTTTTTGGGGTCCTCACTTTGTTGTTGTTGTCATTTTTTAAGAACGAATGCTAACTTGACTGGGAGCTGAACTAAGCTGCAAGACCTCCTAGCTTCCACCAGAGGGCGGGAAGACACCGTTACAGATGTTACAGATGTCGCTCCAAATGCTGCTTCGATAAAGGGCTTGTTTCATTATAGCTTCTGTAAATCCGGGACAGAAATATAGGGGCACTTGGAGGGTCTGCACTACTGAGCTTAATTTATTCATCCTGTAAAGTTATATGCAGGGGACGCGGGTGGCGCTGTGGGTTAAAACCACAGAGCCTAGGGCTTGCCGATCAGAAGGTCGGCGGTTTGAATCCCTACCACAGAGTGAGCTCCCGTTGCTCGGTCCCTGCTCCTGCCAACCTAGCAGTTTGAAAGCACACCAAAAAGTGCAAGTAGATAAATAGGTACCACTCCGGCGGGAAGGTAAACGGCGTTTCCGTGCGCTGCTCTGGTTCGCCAGAAGCGGCTTAGTCCTGCTGGCCACATGACCAGGAAGCGGTACGCCGGCTCCCTCGGCCAGTAAAGCGAGATGAGCGCTGCAACCCCAGAGTCGGCCACAACTGGACCTAATGGTCAGGGGTCCCTTTATCTTTACTAAGGTTATATGCAGGTTTATATATCATTCTGCCAAGGCTCTTTACCACCGATTAGAAGCAAGGGACCTCTTAAGACAGGAAGAAGGGGCTCTGTACTGTACTTGAAGAGGCAGAGCAAGGTCAATTCGCTTTTCCCAGATGCAGCATGTTGTTGTTTTCCTGCATGGCGTCATTTCTCATTGTTATTTCTGCAAGCCTTAAAGGAATGTGAACCGTTTATCTGGCTGCCCCCGCTCTGCTTCTGCAATATTTTCGCTGGACATGGCTTCCAGTTTTGCTCCTGCAAAAAACCCCCAGCTCCTTCCACCCAGCCAAGCTCTGTGCAAAAGCTTCCAGGTTTGGAGAAATCATGGGAGGCCGATACAGTGGTACCTTGGTTCTCAAACTTAATCCGTTCTGGAAATTCCGTTCCAAAACCAAAGTGTTCCAAAAATCAATCAATCAATCAATCAATCAATCAATCAGTAGCTGAGCTGGGTTCCACAGTCACAAAAACAAAAGAAGAGCCACAGAAAGGAAAGCGCAAAATAAATAGCAAAAATACGGCAGAACTCAGTATAACGCTCAAAACGGAAGCGTGGCACTCAAAACGGGACGTGTTCGGCTTCCGGAAAACGTTTGCAAACCGCAACACTTACTTCCAGGTTTGCAATATTTGGGTTCCGAGTTGTCTGAGTACCAAGGTGTTTGAGAACCAAGGTACCACTGTAGTAGTAATAGTAGTAATTTATTATTTATACCCCACCCATCTGGCTGGGTTTCCCCAGCCACTCTGGGCGGCTTCCAGCAAAATACTAAAATACAATAATTCATCAAATATTAAAAGCTTCCCTAAACAGGGCTGCCTTCAGATGTCTTCTAAAAGTCAGAGAGTCATTTATCTCCTTGACATCTGACGGGAGGGCGTTCCACAGGGAGGGCGCCACTACCAAGAAGGCCCTCTGCCTGGTTCCCTGTAACTTGGCTTCTCGCAGGGAGGGAACCGCCAGAAGGCCCTCGGAGCTGGACCTCAGTGTCCGGGCTGGACGATGGGGGTGGAGACGCTCCTTCAGGTCTGCGAGTATGGAAGTATCCCCTCCAAGTGTCTCGGTTATCCAGGGACAATCCCAGAAGGACCCGGGGAGAGGGGAAATCCTGGGACAGCATGATAGAACTAAGGAGTGTGGGCGATCGATCGGGCAGTTAAAATTTCGGCCGCCGCAAAGAGATGGGTGCAGGTGTCTGTGCAATGCACAGAAAAGCAACAACAAGTTTGCATTTCTCAGAGAGGCCATCCGAGGAGCCTTTCCTTTTGCACGAGGCAAAGGGGTCTGTTTGTCTAAATAAGACACGCAATTTCTCGATGGGGTGGAAGAATGCAAAGAATCCGGAGAGGAAAAACCAGTTAGAGGAGAAGAAACAGAGGCCAGAGAAAGGGGCTATATTTTTTTAACCGGGGAAAGATACTTGAAACTATTTCTAGCTATTAAAGGGGAGTTTTCTCAGGCGCAGTGCGGAGATTTGGTCATTGTTTCCCTACCCCAATGCCGGGGCTGCGACCAGTTAGACGAGACAAGTTTCCTGGAGTTTTTGCACTGTCCATGATTCCTAAGGAAATTGTCTCCGCCGCAAGGCATGCGCTCGGCTCCAGCTGCCTGCAGAGACACTATATATCCGCAGCACGTTTAAAGGATATTTCTTTCCCCCAAAATAATTCTGGGAACTGCAGCGTAACCCCTCGCTGCGCTACAGTTCCCAGCACCCTGAACAGACTGCAGTTTCCAGGAGCCTTCAGTGGGTGGGAGCGAAGGGGGTGAGAACCACGTGGATGGGTGGAGGGGCAGCCTGCGTTTATGGGATGGCGGTGAGTTACCAGCAATGCCCTCCTGACACACAGGCCAGTCCCTACAAGAAAGAAAGAAAGAAAGAAAGAAAGAAAGAAAGAAAGAAAGAAAGAAAGAAAGAAAGAACAAGTCAGATCTTGGAGGTGGCGAAGTTTAGGAAACAGACATTTCGGCTTTCTGGAACCCCCTGTTGCAGACCTTGCGGTGCCCACGTTGTGCCGAAGGAAATACGAGAGGGAGACTCTTCAGCGCTGAAGGACAACTCATGATGGAGAACTTCTCATCACACGTTCCGCTGAATGGACCCATTATTTTTTCGTTCTTTGCAAGCGACTGTCCCTGATACAACTACCAGTGCCGTTTTTCTTCTTCAAAATTTTTTATTCATTTTATAACACAAGTAAAAAAACACAAACAGAAAAACAAACAAATTCTGGTCATATCCTTACAGTGGTGCCTCGCAAGACGAAAAGAATCCGTTCCGCGATTCTCTTCATATAGTGGTTTTTTCGTCTTGCGAAGCAAGCCCATTGACGGCTTAGCGGATTAGCGCTATTAGCGGCTTAGCGGCTTTTAGCGACTTTTAGAAGCTTATCAGCTTAGCGGATAAGCGGCTTAGAAAAAGAGGGAGGGGGGAGGAAAAAAAGTCAGAAAAACTCGCAAGACATTTCGTCTTGCGAAGCAAGCCCATAGGGAAATTCATTTTGCGAAGCGCCTCCAAAACGGAAAACCCTTTCGTCTAGCGGGTTTTCCGTCTTGCGAGGCATTCGTCTTGCAGGGCACCACTGTATTTTCCTAAACATTAAGGGGGCTTCCCCAAGTCCCACCTATCTGATTTTCATTTTACTTCATCTTTAGCAGCTTACATATATCATAGTTTCTAACCATTTTTTAAAATCACACTTAAAATAACTTCACGTTTTATCGCTTACAAATAATATTATTTTAAAGTACGCTGTCTTCTACTTCTAACCCTACAGCCTATATCCACTTCCAAAGCTATTATAAGATTTAAATATTAACATATTTTCCCAAATATTCCAGTCTCTTTCCATCATCTCTTCTCTCTGGTCTCGGAGTCTCCCGGTCAGTTCGGCAAGTTCCATATAGTCCTTCATCTTCATCGATAGTTGGTAATCCAGTATGTTTTTCTTGGGAAAGAGGCACCAGAACTCACTATGAGTTTTTATACGGAAACCATTCCGGAAGTCCGTTCAACTTCCAAAAAGGTTCGAGAACCGAGGCGCGGCTTCCGATTGACCGCAGAGAGCTCTTGCAGCCAATCGGATGCTGCATCGGATGTTCAGGTTCCAAGGAACGTTCGCAAACCAGAACACTGACTTCTGGGTTTGCAGGGTTCGGGAGCCGAAACGTAGAGGTGCTGGAACTGAGTTCCTGCGGGTTCTGCCTGGAAAAAAACCAAAACAAGCCCCTGATCATTACTATTGGTTATTTTCACCGTGTTATATTTTTTCCAGCTGAGCCCTTGGATGACAAACGGCAGTGCAGAACCTGGTTGTGGTTGTTTAGTCGTTTCCGACTCTTCGTGACCCCATGGACCACAGCACGCCAGCATCAGGGTCTTTTCCAGGGAGTCTTCTCTTCTCCTGAGGTGACCAAAGTCTTGGAGCCTCAGCTTCAGGATCTGTCCTTCCAGTGAGCACTCAGGGCTGATTTCCTTCCGAATGGAGAGGTTGGATCTTCTTGCAGTCCATGGGACTCTCAAGAGTCTCCTCCAGCACCAGAATTCAAAAGCATCCATTCTTCGGCGATCAGTCTTCTTTACAGTCCAGCTCTCACTTCCATACATCACTACTGGGAAAACCAGAGCTTTTACTATGCGGACCTTTGTTGGCAAGGTGATGTCTCTACTTTTTAAGATGCTGTCTAGGTTTGTCATTGCTTTTCTCCCAAGAAGCAGGCGTCTTTTAATTTCGTGACTGCTGTCACCACGAAATGCCAATTTCAAAGAAGGACCACGTTTTGTTCCACTCATTGTTTTGGGAATTAAGCATGCCCGCTTTTAGATGCGAACCGGAGCCGATTTCTGCCCCTGCCCTGCTCCAGAGTAGGCCCACTGAAATTAACAGCCATCTCCGTTAATTTCTACTTGTTTAAGGACTAACAACGGGTGCAAATTTGTGTGTGATTTTCACTTTTGTTTGTTTAAAGGGTTGTTCAGATGCTGTAGACAAGTTGGAATTTAAGGATGGCTTTCTGAAACCACGCCGGGCCGTTTCCATCCATTTGCTCCGACGGGAAGTTTCCATGACACTCAGATGAGATGAAAGGAGCTGGCGGACATGAATAAACCATCGCTGCCCTGAATTATTTAGCGATGGACCTTGCAGCGTGCAGAGGGGGGGAAATGATCCCTTCGTCCCTCATTGATGTTTCTGCCACCTCTGTATATAATATATAAGCCAGCCATCGCTGAACTTTATAATGCAGGCGCCAGAACGAACCTTTTAAAAACTAAAGGAAGGGAATCTTGGGCGTTTGATCGTTTCCAAACAACCTGCTCGTTCATACACCGTTATTTCTTGAATTTACGCCTCGCCCGCCCTCCCCAAGGGGCCCAGGGCAGCAAGCAGAGACATGGTTTCAAAGCAAAAAAAGCCATTTCTACAACAGTTGAAAACACTCTTAAAAACATCTCAGGAGGAACGGTTGAAGGAGCTGGGTATGTTTAGCCTGGAAAATATGAGACGTGAGAATCACCTAGATAGCCATGTGTACAGTGGTACCTCGGGTTAAATACGCTTCAGGTTACAGACTCCACTAACCCAGAAATAGTGCTTCAGGTTAAGAACTTTGCTTCAGGATGAGAACAGAAATCGTGCTCTGGCGGCGCGGCAGCAGCAGGAGGCCCCATTAGCTAAAGCGGTGCTTCAGGTTAAGAACAGTTTCAGGTTAAGTACGGACCTCTGGAACGAATTAAGTACTTAACCTGAGGTACCACTGTATAGATGATACACA